>NC_056737.1:1625495539-1625725539 GCF_019279795.1 Protopterus annectens
TTTGGACAGTGTGCAGTTTGTGCTGTGTGAATAAGCAATATCTCAAGACATGCATGTGCAGCAGATAATCAATAGGCATAGCAGGCAGTTTCTTGTCCCTGCAGTTTTCTGCTTCTTCCAGCACTCCTGGTGGTGTGTATTAGTAGCAATTAATTTGTTTATTTCTAATCTGTGGTATTCAACTCAAAAGGCATCATACCTGCCAAACTGTTAGCTGTATTTCCAGCTCCTGAGTTGATCTGCAAACCAAACCAGTACTGGCATTCCAATAGCACATCTTTTATTACCCTGGCATTGGACCTGCCAAACTGTCAGCTGTATTTCCAGCTCCTGAGTTGATCTGCAAACCAAACCAGTACCGGCATTCCAGTAGCACATCTTTTATTACCCGGACATTGGTCCTGCCAAACTGTCAGCTGTATTTCCAACTCCTGAGTTGATCTACAAACAAATCCTATACTAGCGTTCCAATACCACATCTTTTATTACTCTTGACATCAGACATGGCAAACTGTCAGCTGTATTTCCAGCTCTTGAGTTGATCTGAAAACCAAACCAGTAATGGTGTTCCAATAGCACATCTTTTATTACCCTGTACATATATTCCTGTTAATATCGTAATTTATTAGGCTGCTCATACACCACCAAACCGAACTTTTACACTGTTCCCTTTTACTCTGCTCCCTCTTCCCCACCCAGCCTGTTGACTTTCTTCCTAAATAAATAATACTTGATTTCTATCTTTTGCCCACTAGAACTGTTTTTTTCCTATAGTCCTGCCCACCGTATCCTCATGTTAATTTACTTTGCTATGTTTTCTTCATAGCAACCCTGCTTTTACCTGCAAAATCTTGAGTCTCTGATTGCTTTTGTTGTTACTGTCTGCCTCCTGGCTCAACCCACTCCATTTGCCCTTGCTGTGCTTGACTCTCTCCGCTCCCCTACCCTGCCCCCTGTATATTCACATTTAACTCTACCCAGCCACTCCTACCAATTACCTACTCAGCAATAATACACCACTGCACCCTTCACAAACGTCTCTACCCTCTTAACGAATTTTCAACAGCAACAGCTCTTCTTCCATCCTATAGTACACCATAACTCCCTTCACCTGTACTCCTCTTAACCTAGCTCTCCTTTACCTCTCTTTTCTTACATTCTTACCTTATTCCTGATACTTTACCTACATCCATTCTCTCTCATACATATATCCTATTTTTTTCTCACTTTCTATCACTGTTCCCCTCCCTGAATCTCTATACTTTCATCTCACTATATTTCTATAATTCCTTTTCCCTTCTAATTCTTCTGTCAGTCACTTCTACTTCCTCTCTGCCTTCAGATTTTATGTCTTTTCCTTCTATCCAATCTGTTTCATTACCTCTACATTCTCTATCTCATACCATCTTACTCCATCCTTACCATTGCTACTTCTCCTCACATTTCACATTTAAAAAATATATACTTTCATACTATTACCTTAACCCTCCTCATACTTTTCAGTCACCTTATATCTTATCAAAAAACCTACACAGCATCAACTCCTTCAACACCACACCAGACCCTCATTCACTTCAAACTCTCCACATAAACTATTGTATTGCATCTAATCTCTCTAACACAACCTACATAACTTACTTTACATACAACTGCATTCTACCTCTCTCTAAATCACCTTCACTTTATATACTCAATAAACTCCTAACTAAGTTCAGTAATAATTTATTTTGGTACATGTCACTTCTAAAGTTGAGCGGAGACATCCACTCTAACCCTGGTCCCAGTCTTATTAATCAACAACCAGTTCCTACTACCACCCTCTCAAACACTGCTATACACATCTCCCCTAAATCCTCTAACGTCTTTCTACTGAATATGAAGACAAGAAAGAAGTTCAATACAATTTATGTTAAGAAGAATGGAAAAGTCTATTACGTTAAGTGAAAATAGGAAATTGGTGTTTAAACCATCAGATAAAGGGGGTAAATTAGTGGTGCTTCATTATAATCAGTATCTGAATATGTGTTATGCTCATTTAAAGAATGTTAAAGTTTATGCCTTGGTGGAGTTGGGATGTTATCATGAAGCAGTAATTAGATACAAAGAACTGCTAATGAAGGGGTTAAGACTAAAATATTTCTCACAAGAGGATGTATATAAAAAATTTGCAGTTAAAGATAACACTATGGCATACTACTTTTGTGTCCCTAAAATACATAAAGTTTAGTGGATCCACCAGGAAGTCCCATAGTCTCTGCATGCAGTTATTTTACACATAACTTAGCTCTTTTTTACATTCCTACTTGAAAGAAGAAGCAGAGAAGCTAAGGTCTTGTATCAAAGATGCATTTGATTTTTTTAAGTAAAATCAGGAATGTAAAGTGGAAGGACATGTTTTTCATTGTTATGGATGTTACCAGTTTATATACAAATATTGAACATGTACATGGCTTAGAAGCAATATTATTTTTTTATAAGGATGTGCCTAAAACACATTTTATTATTGAACTAATACATATTTGTTTAAATAATAACATCTTTGAGTTCAATGGGGAACTTTGTGGAACAGCCATGGGGGCAGGTTTTGCCCCTATGCAGGCAAATCTTTTCATGGGCATGTTTGAAAATAAATATGTATATAGTAATTATTTGTTTAGGAAAGATGTCATAAGCTATTATAGATTTATAGTTGATTTAATATTCATTTGTGAAGGGGGTGGGAAGAAATTAATACATTTGTGCAAAAGATTCAGATAAATCCCTATAATATCAAGTTTGATGGAATACCGACAGGTGTTAAAGTAAACTTTCTTTATATAACTTTGCAAGGTATTAATAATGGTAGAGTACAAACAAGTTTACATAGAAAATTTGAAGGGAGTGGTCATGTACTGCATGGGGAAAGCTGTCACCCCCCTCACACGCACACACACACTATTAAATCTATCCCCTATGGGGAATTTCTTAGAATAAAAAGAATATGCAGTGATAAAAAAAGAGTGTGAGAAGGAAATAGAAAAACCAGCACACGTGTTTGTAACTAGAAGTTACAATGAAACAGTGGTGGAAGAAAATAAAAGGAGGGTAATACAACAAAATAATGCTAAAAGCAGGTATAGCATGCAAGGCAGAGTGCATCAACAGGATAAACAAATATTATATTATGTGACCAAATATACAGTGTTTACAGAAGTTTTACTAAATTTGGTAAAATATCATTGGGATATTTTAGAAAAAAATAAATTCCTTAATATAAGAGCAAATGAATATCCCAAGTTTTCTTATTCGAAAGGTAGAAATATAAGAGATTTCTTGGTGCATGGCAAGTTTCAGCTGCCTGTAAGTCATAGGAGTTTGGGGGTAGGTGCAACAGGTACTTTCCCTTGTGGAAAGTGCAGTTGTTGCCAGTATGTAGTAAAAAGTTTTGATAAAATTAATGACAAGTATTTTACATGCAAAGGGAGATTTTCCTGTGACGGTACTGGAATAGTTTATGGTGGGAAATGTCCCTGTGGTAAGGTATACATAGGGGAAAGTGAAAGAAGTTTCAAACAAAGGTTGAAGGAACATGTTAGGGATGTTAAGAAGGGTAAAGAAGAAAGTCCTGTTGCATCACATTTTAAAGAATGTCACAGTGGAAATATACAAGGCTTACAAGCTACAATTTTGGGGCAAGTACAACAAATGTAGGACTTGGATATTAAAAGACAGATTTGGAAGTTAGAATCTATTTTAATTCTGAAGTTTAACACTTTAATTCTGTATGGAATGAATCAAGAATGTCACTGGAAATGTTTTCTTTAATTAATTTAAGTTTATGATTGGTTAATTGTTTGTAATCATGCTATTTAAAGATAGAATATATGAAGTAGAGATATACTCTGTAAAGGCTGAAGAGCCAAGGCGCTAGAGGAGTGTGCATTTTATGCTTTGTATTTGCTGCTAACCAGATTTTATTGGATCCAGTGTGTGCTTATTTTACCTGGTTTGTGGGACTACATTGTGGATCTACTACTGGACTGGACTATAATTTTAATCAAATATAAAGATAATCACTGGCTTCTTTCCTTGTGTGGTGGTGAGCTGTTCTGTTTCCAGTTTGTGGTGACGTAAACTTCTAATTAAGTTCAGTAATGATTTATTTTGGTACAAATCACTTCTAAAGCTGAGCAGAGACATCCACTCTAACCCTGGCCCCAGTCTTACAGCTTCCATGGGACCTGACAATATCTCTGGATGTGTTCTACATGAACTTCAAAGTGAACTGGCACCACATCTATGTGCACTTTTCAATCACAGCCTCACCTCAGGCTTTGACCCTACCAAATGTATCCACAAAAAGCAAAAGTACCCAGGAACAGGTAAAAGGTGCGGTACAAGAAAACTGTGAAAATTTGAAGTAAAAAACAAGTCCCGAACCAACACGGCTAGTTAAAAACATCTATTTATTAAACAAATTAGAAAGTAATAAAAAGTGAGCACTTTCACGATAACACTATTTCTTTTTCAGACTAATAAACAAGTAGAAAGACATGAGTTTAAAAACAAGGCAGAACCAATCAGCTGTCATGTGCAAATCTGATTAAATAATTAAAAAGTACACACACACAAACAATGCAACAATTGTAATAAAAACATAGGAAACAGTATGAATAAAATGTTAAGTTTAAAAACAACACGTGGGTGTGCTTTCAAGAAAGGTTTAAGGCTAGAAACACCATTTAAACCAGGCAGTTTCTCTGCATTCAAGAGCAAGATCCATTTCTGTTCGGCCCTTTCTGTTTTATTAGATGTATCACCCCCTCTAATACTAACATCCAAAACCTGGAGTACAAAGAACGTAAAAGTGTGTTCTGAGCCATTCAAACCAATGTGCTATACTAAGGCATTTGTGTCTTTCTGATTCCTAATGTCTCTATAGTGTTCAAAACTCTGTCCCTACCAAATGGCACACTGCTACAGTCATCCCTCTCCATAAAGGGGAGCGACTGCAGACCCTACGAATTATCGCCCCATTAGTCTGACAAGGCTGATATGTAAGGCTATGGAGTCCATCATCATGGACCTAATTAACAAGGATATAGGGAACCTCCAAACTCTAGATCCCACGCAATTTGGTTTTGTGAAAGGTAGCTCATGCCTGCTCAATCTGGTTGACTTCTTTGAGTCAGTCACCAGAGCTATGGATGAGGGCAAGGCAGTTCATACAGCCTACTTCAGTCTGGCCAAGACCTTTGATACCATTCCCCACCTAGGACTAATAAACTCACCAAACTAGGCATCAACCCTTATATCATTAGGTGGGTTGCAAATTGGCTCACAGATAGAACCCACAGTGTGAAAGTAGTGGACTCCAAGTCAGACTGCTGACCAGTCACGAGTGGAGTCCCACAGGTATCAGTCATGGGTCCTATCCTGTTTGTCATCTACTTCTCAGAAGTCCAGGCCACACGGAGGGACTCTGGCTGACCAGGTTCACAGATGATTTGCAAGCTGAGAGCCATTATTAAATCTCAAAGTGATGTAGACATCGTACAGACAGGCCTCACTGAGACCAATGTCTGGTGTCGAAACCATTGCCTTAAGCTTAATGCCAAAAAATGCATCATCATCCCCTTTGTTAAAAACTCAGTTCCCATTAATTACCACATCGATGGGAGCTCACTGAACTGAAGTCATTATAAGAGATCTGGGGACACAGGCTGACAGCAACCTCTCCTTCAACCACCATATTGCCACTGTGGTCAGAAAGTCCTTCTATAAGGCACATTTCATTACCAAGGGTTTTGCATCCAGGAAGAAAGAAGTCATCATCCCTCTCTCTCTCTAATCCTTCCTTATTAGGCCAATCGAGTATAATGCCCCATTTGGCATGTACCGCACTAGACACATGCAACAGCTGGAAAGGCCACAAAAGTACCTCACAAAGAGGATCCTAGGCCTTGTCCTACATAGGCAGACTCAGAAAACTCTAGCTATTCTCTGTCTCATATCGTCTACTAAGAGACGATCTCTGCTTGACTTACAAAGCGATGTCTGACCCAGCTCTGTTAGAAATGCTACATTTAAAGAAATCCCAATCCCTCAGCACCACATGCTCCAGAGACCTCAACCTCATTACCACAATCAGCAGAACATGCTGGAGGGGACAGGTTCATAACCCAGAGACTGCCCATGCTCTGGAATAGACTTCCCATGCATCTGCCACACAGAGCACCTCACTGGCCCTCTTCAAGAGAAATCTTGATGAGTGGATGGGAAATAGAAAGTTCACCCCAAGGATCACTCCAGTAGCTCTACTTGATAGAGGCACTGGGAACTAATGTCGGGTGGCACAAATACCAGGGCACTTCTATGGGCTAGACTTGTAAAGGCTCCAGGGCCATTAGCCTAGTGCAAACCTATGAACCTATGTAGTTCTTGATTTCTACATTCCTCTGCTATATACAAATTTTCATACAGTTTCCAAAATACCTCTAATGCCACTACAGGATCTCTGGTTATTTATTTTATTTTTTTTTTATTTATGTATTGTTATAGGCTCCCTAAGTTGGGCATAAGTCGTTATGCTAAGAGGGTCATTAACCTAGGTCTCTGGATTTTGTGCTGTGGATTTATTATCAAAAAACAGTTTCAAAACGGATACATATTATCCAGATACTCACTTTTTTTTGTTTAGCACTATGCAGTTGTGCCAGTTTTTGTTCTGAGAGATTCCCCCATTCTACAATACTGTAACTTTTGTCAGCTATCTAAATAATTCATATTAATTCTTAACCACATCTTTTTCTTTTGCTTCTTCCCTATTTTTAAACTCTTTTATATTATTCCACTCATTAGCTATAACTTCTGAAGAAATTTCTGTCTTCTGTAATAATTCTAGAATAATTTTCTTAAATGTCTTCAGAAATCTACCCTTTTTTTGTTATATTTTCCCTTCTAGGTCACTCAGATACATCCTTACTTTTGCAAATCAAGTTCCAGTCCCCACCTATAAGTAATATTCCCTGCTGAAAGCTGATTATTTCGCCCAAAAGTTGCTTAAGCTATATAATAGCAGTTTTAAGTGGAATATAAATACATGCCAACATAATCCTCCTCCCATGCCAGTAGCCCCTTACTACCACAAACCTACCATTGCTCTTTTGGAGCTCCTCTAGCAATTAGTATAAGTATTCCTCCTATCCTTTGTCCCTGATATTCTGCTGAATATCCATCCCAAAATCCTTTCTTTATCAAATTCACATGCTAACTTCTTTCCAAATCTGTCTCCTGTAGCATTGCTATTTGAGCTCTTCTTAATATAATTCATTACTCTTACCTTTTAATCTATACCCATGAGGCCATTTGCATTCCAAAATAATATGTTTAGTGTACCCATTATGATAAGAAGTTATTATTTCCAGCTATTATATATAGCATTTTTTTCATTTCCATTTCCAACTTTTGTGTTACATGCAGCCACTAATGAAATGTTTGGCAATTTGATTTCGTATACATGTATCTTGTGTCATTTGCATTTGAACCTGTCACATTTTACAAGATTTTTTGTTTTAATGAAAACCCTCAAACCATAAAACAGACACTGCCAGAATACCCCCATAAATTATTAACTTAAACATACAAAACTGTGTATGTCTTCAAATAATGAAGTTTAACCTTCCTGATGGGAACAATTTTCCCAATTCAAGAGCTGCACACACTGGCATAGCTTAACCTAACATTAAGGTTATCCATGCTAAGACTCTTGTTACAGCCTCTGCTCCCATTTACACTAATTGCTGTCTTGTCTGGTCTTGTGTTATCTTCATTGCCCTCATAGATGTGAGAAACAGCTTGTATGTTTTCAGAAAACATTTACCTTTAGCCTTAAAAGTGTTCTGATTTTTATTTCTTTCCCCTATAGTCAGCTTGTCTTCATGGAAATGAAAATACCAAATGTACAACTTTGGAAACATCTCAACTTATAATGAACATTTATTTGCCAAAGGAAAACTTTTCATTGCCTTTAGTTTCCTTCTAATTACTCGCTTACATAAAAAAGTTATTAGATTAAACTAAAGGCCTTAATCCCGACACTGACCTTGCAAAAGTAAGAGAACATATCACCTCTACATATGTTATAATCTATGAACTTTTACATCCCATTCCAACTCAATAGTTCAAGATTACAATATATAAACTTAAACATGCTTTTGTATAGTGTTTTCCTTTTTTTGTATTGTAATGCCCACATTTCTTAAAACCAAAAAGAAGAAAAAGGGCACTTGTTTACTTTAGTTTCTGTAGCACATAAATCAATAACTAAAAATGCTTTGCTATATAGCATGCTATTTGTATCATGAAATGTCCCATACAAAAATTATTTTACTCACATTTACTTTTTTTCTTCCTTCTCCCATTCAGTGTCCTTCCAAACATTTATGGCATGAAGTGGGGCATATGTGTTTCAGTCCCCCACAAGTTTAACAGTCAACAACATCTTTTTCACTTTCCACCTGACAAAAAGTGATCTTTACACCTTTTCCTATAAAGCTATATGTGATTTATGCTTTATACTCTCACATTTATTCACTAATTTCAATGCTGCTGATCTTCCTATTCATCTGCATCTCCCAACCCTTCACTCTGGTTTGGGTCCAATGTAGTCCTGTTTCTTTTAGTCACCTCCTGTGCTTTTTCCTGTCTCTCAAGCATTTTCCTGTAGAACATTGGAAAAGGTTGCACTGGCAAAGTCTCTATAAGCATTATTGTCAGAAAAATGAGAAGTAGAGTTCCTTTCTTTTTTATGGCTCACCTTTTGTAGGAAAAGGTGCAAAGATCACTTTAGTCTGTACTAAATAAAAAAAAATGACTTTGATCCTCCAGGATAAAATATTCTGAAGATAGCTGGGTAGAGCAGCTTGCATCTCTCACCTGCCTCTTGACATTCCCTAATTGCTGGGATAAATTTGCTTCTCTTCTGCCTGGTGTGCAGTGAATAATCGGTCTCACCTTCATTCTTATCAGGATGGCTTTGGATCCAATCCTCTGGTCTGACTCGGGCTTTATACTCAAGCTCGAAGTCTTCCACTAGCTCATGGTTAAATCCTAACCCAGCATGCAGTAGGAAAGCTTCCCAGATCTCGCTTGCCTCTAAACAAGATTGGGTGCTCATTCTACTGGCTCTGGCTAAGTATACTGTTTATTATAATCACTATTGTTGGGAATTGCCTATTTTTTGCTATTATTGTACTAAATAGTTAGCTGTGTTCTAGTTAGTTATTTCCGCTTTGTGGTGACTGTTTTTTTCTGCTGCTTGGCCATCGTCTTCTATCTAGGCATTATTTCCCCTATTTTGGCTTCCGCCTTAAGACCTTTTTTAGACCATTTAAGTTAGAGGGCTCTTCTGCTTGTTTTTCTCTTTCAGGAATCTTGGTAAGGACAGTTCATTTACGTTAGAGAACTGCCTTATCCTTAGCCCATTTATGTTAGCGGACTATCTCTTTTCCCTTCAGTCTCCTTGGCATAGCCCATTTAAGTTAGAGGGCTGTGCCCTCCTTTCATCTTCTGTATTTGTTAAAATTGTTGTTAAAAAAAAAGAAAAAAACTTCTCTAGGTAATTTCCCTTTTTATTGTTCCCTTTTCAAGAACTCCCTTCTCAACCCTGAAACTAATAACGCATGTCCAAACCCAGAGAAACACCCTCTGAGATAGCCTCCCTCTTTAACACCTACTTCAAAGACACCATCAAAAAACTTACTACCACCTTCCCACCAATTATAACTGACCCATCAGGATTTTCATCTGTACATTCCCCTTCAAATCCTCTACCTGCTTTCACACTAACAGGCATATACCCACCAACACCATCAAAAAACTTCTTCTCAAACCCTGTACCAATGCTCCTGATAACCTACCCACAGAATGCTTACAACTCTCAGCCTCCTACATTGCATATCCTATCAGCATCCTATTCAACAGGTCCATTCAGGACTCCTACATACCGGATATCTGGAAGAAAGCATTTATCCTTCCACTTCATAAAGGTGGCACCAACTCTGATATCTCTAACTTCCATACTGTTGCCATTCTCTCTCCAAGCACCAAAATATTTGAGAAATGTATTCACACACAGCTCCTCAGTCATCTGATACAAAACCAAATTCTCTCCCCCACTCAACATGGCTTTAGGCCCGGACATAGTGCTAACCTTCCTGGATACAGTAAATAGATGCTGGCTCCTTAGTCTCAGCACTCTTCCTAGATTTATCAAAGGCATTCAATACTATTTGCAATTCTCTTCTGCTTACTAAAGTCTCTAATCTCGGACAATCTCCCCCTACCCTACAGTGGTTTGCAAACTATCTCAGTAATAGGCAGCAATCTACTAAATGGCAACACTCTTCTTCCCCTTTCATAACTACAAATACAGGTGTCCCCCAAGGCTCAATAGTGGGACCCCCCGCTTATTGAGCATATTTGTAACAAATTTCATTTCTCACCCACAGTACTGTTATCCAATATGCAGATGACTACTATCATCTGCTCTTCTAAATATGCCACCAAACTACAACATCTTACTCAAGAAGCAATTACTTCCACTGAAACCTGAATGTCTCAGAACCATCTCGCCCTCAACCTCAATAAAACAAAACTTTTAATATTTACCCACACAAAATCCAGCCCAGTTAACAAGTCATTATTCTCCATTCACTCCCAAAACAACACTATCATTGAAGTCGTCCCCAGTACCAAATTGCTAGGTGTCATCTTTGATGACTTTCGACCTCCACATCTACAGCAACATCAAAAAAAACCATCAAAAGCTAGATGCTCTGTACAGGCACAACTATTTTCTTAGCCTCTCTGCAAAAAAGGCTCTGGCCTCATCCTTCCTGCTTCCATCACTTCTATATGGTGCTCCCATCCTCACCAATCTACAGTCCTCCTTAAGAACAAAACTACACTCTTGCTACATCAAAGTTGCTAAATTTGCTACACATGCAAAATTTTCTACCCATCACTGTTCCTCTCTGCATTAACTAAATTGGCTAGATCCCCCTCACTATCTCACTTTTCTACAATTAACTACAGCCCACAAGCTCATCTACCACACAGAAACCTGCCATTCCCTCTCCTCCATATTGACCATGTACCATCCTAACCGACACCTCAGGTCCAAAAACAAAATGTTACTATCCACAGAGAAACCTAGGCTCTCAGCCAGCCAAATGTTTTCATATACTGTCTCTAAAGCATGGAATAAACTTCCCCGTTCACTCAGAACTATCAGCAATCCTGCCTCCTTTAAAAAAATCCCTCAAACGACATCTCTCCTCACATTGGTTATGCTCCTGTACCCCAAAACACAACCCCAACTCCTGATTTCTCTCCCTGGTGTTATACTTGTAACTATTTGATTACTACCACTTTCTTCCCTTCACTCCACATACTTACTGCCTCCCTGTCTCTTTAGCCTGTCCCCCCCCCCATTCTTACAACTGTACTTAACTCCCCACAGCTATGAACTTAAAGATACTGCATGCATGCACTATTTGAATACATGCTGTGCACCTTGCAGTTATATTTCATTCATGTAGTACTTGAAAATATGCCATTTACTACTTCCATTCTTCCATGATTTTAATCTTCTCACTGTTGTTTTATCATCTGGTTTATTCAATACAATAGTACTGCTCAATATTTCTTTGTTTGTGTATTAGTATTTTTCTTTATATGTAATTTTGTGGAGCTTTTCTCCCCGGGCCTCCACTGAAAATGGCCTCATTCCAGGCCCAGTGGACTTTCCCGGTTAACAAATGCATTAAATAATGTCTTTTAAAGATTCAAAACCATCAGGTTTCAAAAAATGTGAAAGGTGTGGACAAAAAAATGTCCCTAACTGATAGAGACACAATTGGTGTCTATGCCTAGGAGCTGTCCATCTCCAGGAGTCTTGCTCCATTTGTCACTCTTTTAATCACAGAACATTCCTGCAGAGGAAAAACAAATTAATACTAAGAGGACTGTTGAAAACCCCCTTCTCGGAAGCAATCTAAGAAGGCCCTGGTTCATCAAAGACTGACCAGTCTCCAGCTTCTAAATCGGACAAGTCTGGGAAGAAATGTTCTTCTACAAGTGATCTATCTGAGCCATCAAAAAAGGTTGCCAAAATTTCGACTACGGATCCAAAGTCTGTCAGATCCAAGAAACCTACAGCGCCAACACAATCTGTTTCAGTGCCGGTGGAGTTTGAGGTGTGGAGCCGGTCCCCTGTTTTGGAGCTATTCTCCCCTACTCTGAGATCACCAATACTTCAACCTTCCAAGTCTCTAGCCCCCTCCACTTGGTCTTCTAGGAGCCTTTATGATGATGACGTGGATCGAGTAGTACAGAGGCTTCTAAGGACACCGGTGCTGGCCAAGTCGTTATTGGATCCAAACCCAAGGGCTTCGAATATGACCACATCCTCCCCTGCTGCTTCGATTCCTCCTCCAATCTGACCTTGGACTTTGAAGTCAGAAAGTCCG
The DNA here is from genome assembly GCF_019279795.1 of Protopterus annectens. Classification (NCBI taxonomy): domain Eukaryota; kingdom Metazoa; phylum Chordata; order Ceratodontiformes; family Protopteridae; genus Protopterus; species Protopterus annectens. The sequence goes on from NC_056737.1 coordinate 1,625,508,052, forward strand.
GAGCTGATATTAGTGGAACCATCACACCTGAGACCTATAACAGGATCTTTGGATCTGACCATTGCTCTGACATCCTCAGCTCCATCAGAGCTCGAGGAGGCTAGGAGCCGATGCTGTCCAGTTGGGTCCGGGGGGGGGGGCTGAGTCGGATCGGGCAGTTGTTGGATCTGACCTTGCCTCTCGGGGCATCGGTTTGGGGGAGCTTGATTCCTACCTCAGCCTCAGGCCCATCGTTCTTGATTCTGGGTGTTACCTTGATTTTTTCAGATCCAGGGATATCCTCGGATCAGGGACAGGGGGCCTTTAAGGTGATGAGGAGAGTACTGTCTCCCCACACAGCTCCGCTGTCATCTCCAGACATTATTTCCCCAAAAACACCAGTGTCTGCCTCTATATCCTTGCATCCACAGGGACGCAGAGATCCTAGGTCTCACAATGCCCCACAGGGGACCCCCCACTCTTCTGAAACCTCTCCAGACTATCCCTCTGAAGAGGCCCCTCAGAAGAGGTTATATAAGAGGAAGCATTTAGACTCCCCAGAGGAGTCCATCACTTCTGATGTGGCCCGTGATGAAGCTGAAGGGTCCCCACTGTCACTTCCTAATGATGTCTCCTTTGAAGACATCTTAGAAATACTTAGAGAGGCGGTTAGAAGTCCGCCAACCCTTCGACAGAGGAGTCCCTGTACCTGAAGGCCTTTGGATCTCAACCTACCTCCACCTTGGTGTCTCCACCTTTCGATTAACTTATGGATCTAGTTTCTCAAAAGGTTTGGGAGTCTCCAGATTCAGTGGAACCTGTTCCTCGGAGGCCAAATAAATTCATCATGTCCCCCTCAGACAAAACCTTTTTAACTAAGGGAGTCCCAGTAGATGCTATGGTGGTGGCATCAGCCATGAAGAAGGAGCTCTCAGAGGCATCTTCTTGTGTTCATCCACTGAACAAGGAGTCTCTTACAATGGACATATATGGAAAACACATTTGTTCTTTAGTGAATTTTGCTGTCAGATCGCTAAAATACAGAACCCATTTTACTAGATTACAGAGAAATCTCCTGAAGGAGTTAGGAGATACTTTCCAAGGTTGAGTAGCTGAGGGGGTTTTGGATAAAGTTTCCTCTCCGCTCTTTACCTTAAATTCAGTTATCAACTCCTCCATGAGACTGATTTCTTATGCGGCAGATGGAGCAAGTAGAACAGCAGGTTTAGGAATTTCCCTAAGGAGGCATTCTTGGATGTGCTTGTGTGATTTTGTAGAGCCTTTTAAATCTTACTTTGTGAATGCCCTGTTTGATGGCTCGTTCCTGTTTGGGCCTAAGTCAAGGACACACTAACCAGGTGTGAGCATGAAGGAAAGACTCTGTCTGCCATAGGAGTCCATTTTTCCCCTAACTACCAAACCATATCCCAAAGGTCATAAAGGAAGTGGAAAAATGTGGTTTCAAAAATCTGAGAGCTTTCCAGGACACATGCAATGAATCTTCCCCTGGGGCAAAGGGGGAAGTAGTAATGGAAGATGCCAACCATGTAATAAAGGGGGTCTGCAGAATCAGGGTGGCAGGGAATCTTTTTTTGGTAATCCCTTCCAGCACTCTGGAAAGGAAGCCTGCCTGTCCATCTCTGGAGGCAGTCGAGGGCTGTTTATCTTTGTACCCAGAAACCTGGCAACTAATAACAAAAGGCAAATGGGTACAAAGCATCATATCCAGTGGTTAATACATACACTTTTCCTTCCCCATCCCAAACATACAAAAGATCCCAAACATTCCACCCAGTCAAAGGGAATAGGCAACATTAGAAATTCAAACGTTGCTGGACAAGAGAGTCATACAAACAGTCCCCGTAGACCATATAGGATCCGGAACATACTCAAGATTCTTTTTAATTCCAAAGAAAACAGGGAATTGGAGACCAGTTCTGGATCTCAACAACCTTAACAAATCAGTAAGAAAGTCCAAGTTCTGCATGGCAACACTGCAGTCGATACTCCCTTTTCCGGGACAAGACGATTGGATGTGCTCGAGAGACCTCCAGGATGTGTACTACCACATAAAAATGGACAGATGATTCAGGAGACACCTGCGCTTTTGGCTGGGAGCCAGTCACTACCAGTTTCAAGCTCTGCCCTTTGGCCTCACTACAGCCCCCAGAGTGTTCTCCAAGTGTATGGCAGTAGTCACAGCTCACTTGAGGCGCCTAGCATTCCAGATGTGTCCATACTTAGAGACTGGCTCTTAACCACCACCATTGACCATCTACTAATAAAAGCAAGAGACACCACCTTGCAGCTCTGCTCTCACCTAGGAATTACAATAAACTATGAAAAATCTGCCTTGCTGTCTTCTCAGCATGTAGTATTTATAGGAGCAGAATTGGATTCAACAAATATGACGGACAGACTTCCTCCAGAAAGAGTTCAAGTTCTACGACGTCAGGTTCTACATCTCCTCACAAAGAAAAAAGCGCAAGCAAGGTTAGTTTTAAAGGTCTTGGGGACAATGGCAGCACCATTACCCTTTATCCCCTCAGCATGCCTACACATGAGAATTCTACAGTGGTTACTGTTCAATGGTCGATGCAGGAATTGCCGATATCCCACAAAATAATGATAACACAAACTTGCAAAAAAGACCTTCATTGGTGGCTTTACTCCACTCATGATTCTAGGTCGACCATTTGTACTTCCCCAACCATTGGCCACAGTGACCACGGATGCCTCTCTGCTAGGGTGGGGGACATTACCTGGGAAAGACGATCAAAAGCACCTGGTAGGATCACAAAGCCCATTTGCACATCAGTGTCCTAGAGATGAGAGCGGTGCATCTAGTGTTGCAAGCATTTCAGGGCCGTCTTCCGCTGGGAATTATTGCAATACAGATAGACAACATGTCAGTTGTATGGTACATGGTCTTTCCACCCCTTCCTTTAATACCCAAAGTTCTTCAGAAAGCCAATTACTTGGGAAGGGACTTGATACTCCTCACCCCATGCTGGCCTCATCAAATCTGGTTCTCCTTCCTGTGGCCTCATCTTCAGGAGGAGCCTTGGATTCTGGACCCACTTTCGGACTTCTGACTCATGCATCAGGAATGTTCCATCCTGCCCTTCAGACCCTCAAATTAACAGCATGGCTGTTACAATTCCAACAGTAGCCAGGTTTCCTAACTTCTCTTCATCAGTTAAACACATCCTAATCTCTTCTCATAAGGTTTCAATGAGAAAGATGTATAGAAGCAAATGGAAAAGATTTTCATGGGCTTTTCCTAACCACATTGATCCCTTTACTGTCCCAGTTAATTCCATTCTAGAGTTCCTAGCAAAATTATTCAATGAGGGTGCAGCTGCAACTACCATTAGAGTTCAACTAGCCGCGATATCTGGTTTTCATATAGGTGAATCTGGCCTCAACATCATGTCTCATAAGCTATGGAAAGCATTTATTAAAGGTACTCTATTGCTTTGACCACCTATTGGAGACCCCCCCCCCCAGCACCATGGGACTTAAATTTAATTCTGTCTCATTTAATTTTCCCCCTTTTGAGCCAGCATCATCTTGAGAACTCAAGTTTTTAACATGGGAAACTATTCTCTTGATAACAATTAACTCTGGTAGAAGAGTATCAGAGCTGCAAGCCTTATCTATAAAGACCCTTTACTTGCTTTTCCATAGAGACAGGGTCTCCTTATGAACAAACCCTTCCTTTTTGTAAAAGTATGTTCAGAGTCAAATTTGAACCAATCTGTACAGCTACCAGTCTTTTACCCAAATTACAGGAATAAGGCAGAATACATGTTGCATCAACTGGATGTGCATAGACAATTGTGTTTCTTCTTACACAGGACTAAGAACTTCAGAAAATCTGACCAGCTATTTATATCTTTTTCAGGTTCAAAGAAAGGTACTTCAGTTTCTAAAGTGACTCTTTAGAAATGGCTTTCAGATTGCAAAACCTTCATCTATAAATCACAAAATGGAGATCTTCCCCATAGAATTAAAGCCCACTCTACAAGAGCCATTGTAACCTCTTCCACCTTTCTGGCTAGACTACCAATCGATATCATTTGTGCTGTGGCAACATGGGCAAGACATCATTATCATTCATTACAAACTCGATTTGGCCTCCAGGAACAGGGCCTTCTTTGGTTCCATGATTATGAAGAATATTCTCCCTTGGGCCACCCAAAAAAGATGGAGCTAGAGACGCTGCCCCATCCTAGTAAGAATGAAGGCAAGATAGGACAACAACACATAAAGAAGTTATGTACTCGCCATAACATTCCATGTGTGTTGTCCATCTTTGCCTTCATTCTTACATCCCACCTTCCTTCTCCCGGCCATTTTTACTCCTGGAAGAATGAGATGGTATAATTGGATATCATTATTCTCTGGCCTTCTTTATTGCACTCTGAATTATTGAACTGCCTTTATTTTTATTACTCTTATAACTGCAAACAAGATTTGAGGAGCTTTCCTAGTGCATGCTGGGATAGGATTTAGCCACGAGCTAGTGGAAGACCTCTAGCTTGAGTATAAAGGCTAAGTCAGATCTGAGGATCATATCTGAACCCACCCATCCTGTTAATAATGAAGGCGAAGGTGGACAACACACGTGGAATGTTATGGTGAGTACATAACTTCTTTTTTTGTACAAATGCTCTCCTTTTTTTCCAGTTTTGAATGATTTGTGTTTTGCCACAGTTTTGTCAGGATCAATTCTTTCTACTTGTATGATTGCATCTTTACTAATATAGGTCTTGGCTGCTTTTCTCATGGCCATGTTTGGAGCATAAAAACAATGTACTCTCAGTTAACAAATCCTACTGTAAAATACCAGTCCAGTGGCTTATTTGTGCTTTCATAAAATGAATACAGTCCGTTTCTTCCAGTTTCTGTGGACAGCAGGAAATCTCAGGTTTTCCCTGTGTGCTGTGTACTCTAACGCTTCCATTTTTTGAAACAGTTGTTTTTTAAGCAGTTTCATACTCAGCCAGCCTTTTCTTCATTTTTACCTTTGATTTCTGCAATTTTATGAGTTCATCTGAATAGCTGTTTAAAGCTTCACCTATTTTTCCCAGACTTTGATACACTGCTTCAATGTTTTGTTTATTTTAATCAGCTCTGAGCGCAATTGATTTATCTTTTCTCCTATACTACTAGAAGCCCTGTCTTGCACCAGAGCTGGGGCTTGAACGTATTTTTGCTGAACAGCTGCAGGATTCTTCCCAGTTAGTGATTTCTATTCACTTTTTCTAGTGATTTTCTTTCAGGCTCTTGAAGTTTCTTCTTTGCTGGCATCCAGGCAGTGTACTTACTAACTAGTAACTGAATTTACTAAAACTTAAGAGTTTCTGGCCTTTCTCCATCAGTTTCTTTTTTCACAGTTGGATAGCCAAAATCAAGCTGCTGGTCAGTCTGCAGCCATCCTGGAAGTCTGTCTTTCTGTGCGTTATATGAAATTTTGAATTCAAATGATACTTGGGACACTGTGTTAAGAAAAATGGTATGTCAGGAACAGGTCCTACAAAAAATGTTTAGGATACCAAACAAAGTGTGTGTGTGTGTGTGTGTGTGTGTGTGTGTGTGTGTGTGTGTGTGTGTGTGTGTGTGTAAATATAAGAGGGAACCAAATGTAAAAAATAAAAAACATTTTTGACAGGAACAATAAAGATTTTTTTTTTACTTTTCCAGGAGGACATATCAGTAAACATGAGGCATGTAAACTAATTGATTAACAACACATTCAGAGTTACAGTATCATCTTTTGATCATATTATTCACTGTTGGGACAGATATGATTGTAATACGAGGAGAGTGGTCTACTAAGCAAGTAGTTTGACCTGTATTGCTTATGTGGGGAAAAACCAAAAGGGAGACTATATGAACATTGTGATAGTGTAAAAAAAGGGTGATATGAATAATGCATTAAGTAAACATGCAAAATATTGTAAAAAAAATCAAAATATTGATATCCTTTGTATTAGAAAAGGTTCCAGTCCACCTTAGTGGTGGTAATTGAGAAAATATAATTTAATATAGGGAACTTTGTTAACAATTACCAGTGGGTGCTACCCCTCCCCCTTGTTATCAACAATTTTGTATAAATTATGAGTGTATTACAGATGAGATCAGCAAAACTGTGGTTGTATGTAGGCTTCTTGTGAGGTAATATTATCTGTAGATATATTGTCAGAAGAAGATTACAGTTTTTTTAATATTTTTAAATTTCCAGATTTGTTTCTAATGTGGAGTATTATGTTTTTATAGTAGAAATAAGTACATATTTACATATATTATTTGATAGTTTAAAATATTTAAATTAAGTTTTTTTTATTGGTCTAAAATATATGCATTACAGATATTGATTAGATTGCATATAATATTACAGATACTGTGTTTTTAAGGTTTGGATGATTATGATTGATTCACGTGATGCTATGGAAGTTTCTAGATGTGATTATTTAATACTTCTGTTCTGTAGAAGTCTTGTATAATTTAGAGATGAAAGCACTTAATAAATACATGGCAGTTGACAGCCAAAGTGTATTTTGTACTGGTTAAGGAACAATCTGTCTAAGCAGTAGTTTGCATTCATACAAAGCTTGCCAATATTATGGTGAAGATTAATAATTGCTCTCCTCTCTCAAATTGTGTTAATATATTTAGTATCTATCCATCATATATAATTTACAGTGGTAAGAAAGTAAATTTCTAAAGTAACTGATAATTTCAGATTCCATGTTTGGATTGTCTGTCCAAATTGCTTAACTCCTGGAATTCTGAACTGATAAATGTAGCTGATTTTTCTGGTCTAAGAACATTCTGTCTTTCTTATAATGAACTGATTGTACCATTGAGAAACAAAACAATTCAGCAGGATATTTTTCACTTTTCTTATTGGGTACCAGAGAGAATGAGATAGGTTTCCACAATGCTAAGAAAATGTTGTCATGTTTTATGGCCTTAGGGGTCTGGGTCTTATTTATCCCTGGTGAATTACGTCTGCATATCTTCTCATACCATGCACTGGAATTAATGTCACCCTTGATTTTGATTATTAAATATTAGATCTTTGTGAACTTCAAAGTGAAAATTGGAAAAAATATTCCACATTAAAGTTACAGTCACCAAATTTATATTACTGCCTGTAGAACCAGCTGTATCTCAATGCTGGTTCACTCCCATTATCTTAAGACTTGTTTTTTAATAGAGGGCTTGATATTTGAAAATTTAATATAATTTTACTTACAGTAAGAGGACTGGGGTTATTTTCATTTTTACTGGCTTAATGTTAAATGTTCGGTCTGGTGGTGCATTGGTTAGTGTTGTTGCCTCACAGCAAGAGGTTATTTGGTTCGATTCTCGGCTAGAGTTCCTTCTGTGTGGAGTCTGCTTGTCCTCCCTGCAGTTGAGTGAGCTTTAAAAGACATGCAGGTAGGTGCGTGTGTGTTCCTTCTGTGAAGGTTGGGGGCTGGACTGGCAACTCGGCACTGTAAAAACCACTGGCAATCAGTCTGCGGACCGGTGATCCCCTGTGGTGTCCCCTAACTGGGAAAAGCTGAAAGACATTGCTTTGCACTGGCTTGATGTTAAATGTTTGTATCAGCATTAATTTCTTGACAACTTCAGTAAACTAAATAAATAAGAAGGTCTTCCTGGTATTTTGATTATATACACTGAGATTTTGTATTGTTTTTTAATCTTATATGCACTTTCTACTATCAGTGACTTCAGTGCACCATCTGTCATATTCAGTGCTTCAAATGGTTGAGCAGGCATTAGGTTATACTCTTCACTAATAACTAAGCACTTTGATCTTAATTTGAGCTTCTCTGCTCTGATTTCTGACTATTGTCTGGAAGGGTTCTATATCTGCATTACACTTCATTCCCACATACATCTCATTTTCATGACTTTGCTTCAGTGCATGCAGTCTTTCTCAAATGTGCATGGATCATTCACTTTACATGTTTTGCAAAGTATCTTCTTAGCTTCTACATACTTAATTAATCTTAGGGCATCCCTTTTGATCATCCTTATAGCCACATCTTGTGCAAAATGTTTTGTGCTTCTCATATTTCTTATTATTGGCTTTACTTCACTTTTACTTGTGTTTGGCTTGTGTGCATCACTGGCAGGTTTACATATTTTGAGCTCATCTGTGAGATTTATACTGTGAAAAAGCAGATATAAACAGTTTAAAACAACCCACTTGCAATTACTCAGTACAACACACTTCACTTCTGTGCATAGTGCAGCAAAGTAAATCCCATTTAGAAATGGTCAGTCCAGTAGCAGTTGTAGTAAGGAAATGCAGTGTAAAGCAGCCCAGCCAAATAGAGAAGCAGGTCCTGCTGTGGGACACGATTTAAAAGTCTTGCTTAAAAGTCGCAGCCAGTCAGAAAAGCAAATATAAATTAAGTCTGGATCAAGCAATGCATTCAAAACACCAGAAGTTTCCTGTTCTCACTAGGAAAAAAAGCAAAAAAAAGGTCCCGAACGAACAAAAAGTTTGGCACAATAACTATTATTAACATATTAACAGTAATAGTGTACATAATTATATAGTTCTGGGTTGTCCTTTTGGTATTATGTTATTTCTTAATATTATTAGTGTAGTAATCCAATTTATTATTGTTTCTGTGTATCAATGGGAAATGTTAATAAAGCATTTAAAAACATATTGGCAGTAAATGCACTTTAAAAACACACCTAGAATTGTATTAAATAAAAAATGATTCACTGATATCTTTGGGACTGGTAGCAAAGTCATCTCTGGTTAGAACTTGTCAGTCCAGTAGCAGTGTATAGCAAGGAACAGAGCAGCATATTCTACTTTCCAACCCAATTTTAATGTTACACTTAAAAATCAAATCCCACCAGGAAAATAAAACACTCTAGATTTAGCTTGGAGCAAGCATAACAACTTGGACACCAGAAATTTCCTACTCTTTTTAGGAATAAAAAGGTAAAAATTGCTGCAAAAGAACAAAATTCTGGTGCAATAAATAGAATTAACAGATTATCTGTAAATGCATTTAAATGTACACAGAATAAGTAAAACAAAAATCTCTGATGCCTTTGGGACTGGTATCAAGGTCCAATCTGGTTAAAATTTGTCAATCCAATAGCAGTATTCTGTAATGAAATGTAGCATGGACCAACCCTAAAGCTAAACAGCTCAGGAATATGAGCTTAAATTTGTCAAACTGGTGATGGGATTTTCTGCTCTGTATATGCAGAAGCATGCACACACTAATGGAAGTATTACAGGTCCTCCTAGTGACACATATGCACACATCAGCTGATAAGGCAGTGACTTTAGGTTATCAAAAATATCCCCTGAAATATGCATGATCTGTGATGTTACTCCATATGGCAGGGCTTTGTGGCAGATCTCTGGCGTAGGAAACTTGGGTCCTTTTCCTAACTCTAGATATCCCTGGTGTAGGGTAGTAAAGCTAGACCATCAGGCTACTTGGTAGGGACCTGCCCAACCCTAGGGAAAGAGTGGGTTGATAAGCAGCAGAGACAAATAGAAGTCCCCTTCATGCCTGCCTGGATAACCATTCCATCCAGTCAAATTTTAATTTGGACAGTATGCAGTTTGTGCTGTGCGAATAAGCAATATCTCAAGACATGCATGTGCAGCAGATAATCAATAGGCATAGCAGGCAGTTTCTTGTCCCTGCAGTTTTCTGCTTCTTCCAGTACTCCTGGTGGTGTGTAGTAGTAGCAATTAATTTGTTTATTTCTAATCTGTGGTATTCAACTCAAAGGACATCATACCTGCCAAACTGCCAGCTGTATTTCCAGCTCCTGAGTTGATCTGCAAACCAAACCAGTACTGGCATTCCAATTGCACATCTTTTATTACCCTGACATTAGACCTGCCAAACTGTCAGCTGTATTTCCAGCTCCTGAGTTGATCTGCAAACCAAACCCGTACCGGCATTCCAGTAGCACATCTTTTATTACCCGGACATTGGTCCTGCCAAACTGTCAGCTGTATTTCCAGCTCCTGAGTTGATCTACAAACAAATCCTTTACTAGCGTTCCAATACCACATCTTTTATTACTCTGACATCAGACATGGCAAACTGTCGGCTGTATTTCCAGCTCCTGAGTTGATCTGAAAACCAAACCAGTAATGGTATTCCATTAGTGCATCTTTTATTACCCTGTACGCATATTCCTGTTAATATCGTAATTTATTAGGCTGCTCATACACCACCAAACTGAACTTTTGCACTGTTCCCTTTTACTCTGCTCCCTCTTCCCCACCCAGCCTGTTGACTTTCTTGCTAAATAAATAATACTTGATTTCTATCTTTTGCCCACTAGAACTGTTTTTTTCCTATAGTCCTGCCCACCGTATCCTCATGTTAATTTACTTTGCTATGTTTTCTTCATAGCAACCATGCTTTTACCTGCAAAATCTTGAGTCTCTGATTGCTTTTGTTGTTACTGTCTGCCTCCTGGCTCAACCTACTCCATTTGCCCTTGTTATGCTCGGCTCTCTCCGCTCCCCTACCCTGCCCCCTCTATACCCACATTTAACTCTACCCAGCCACTCCTACAAATTACCTACTCAGCAATCATACACCACTGCACCCTTCACAAACTTCTCTACCCTCTTAACGAATTTTCAACAGCAACAGCTCTTCTTCCATCCTATAGTACACCATAACTCCCTTCTCCTGTACTCCTCTTAACTTAGCTGTCCTTTACCTCTCTTTTCTTCCATTCTTACTTTATGCCTGCTACTTTACCTACATCCATTCTCTCTCATACATATATCCTTTTTTCTCACTTTCTATCACTCTTCCCCTCCATGAATCTCTATACTTTCATCTCACTATATTTCTATAATTCCTTTTCACATCTAATTCTTCTGTCAGTCACTTCTACTTCCTCTCTGCCTTCAGATTTTATATCTTTTCCTTCTATCCAATCTGTTTCATTACCTCTACATTCTCTATCTCATACCATCTTACTCCATCCTTACCATTGCTACTTCTCCTCACATTTCACATTTAAAAAATATATACTTTCATACTATTACCTTAACCCTCCTCATACTTTTCAGTCACCTTATATCTTATCAAAAAACCTACACAGCATCAACTCCTTCAACACCAGACCCTCATTCACTTCAAACTCTCCACATAAACTATTGTATTGCATCTAATCTCTCTAACACAACCTACATAAGTTACTTTCCATACAACTGCATTCTACCTCTGTCTAAATCACCTTCACTTTATATACTCAATAAACTCCTAACTAAGTTCAGTAGTGATTTATTTTGGTACACGTCACTTCTAAAGTTGAGCGGAGACATCCACTCTAACCCTGGTCCCAGTCTTATTAATCAACAACCAGTTCCTACTACCACCCTCTCAAACACTGCTATACACATCTCCCCTAAATCCTCTAACATCTTTCTACTGAAATATGAAGACAAGAAAGAAGTTCAATACAATTTAAGTAAAGAAGAATGGAAAAGTCTATTACGTTAAGTGAAAATAGGAAATTGGTGTTTAAACCATCAGATAAAGGGGGTAAATTAGTGGTGCTTCATTATAATCAGTATCTGAATATGTGTTATGCTCATTTACAGAATGTTAAAGTTTATGCCTTGGTTGGGTTGGGATGTTATCATGAAGCAGTAATTAGATACAAATAACTGCTAATGAAGGGGTTAAGACTAAAATATTTCTCGCAAGAGGATGTATATAAAAAATTTGCAGTTAAAGATAACACTATGGCATACTACTTTTGTGTCCCTAAAATACATAAAGTTTAGTGGATCCACCAGGAAGTCCCATAGTCTCTGCATGCAGTTATTTTACACATAACTTAGCTCTTTTTTTACATTCCTACTTGAAAGAAGAAGCAGAGAAGCTAAGGTCTTGTATCAAAGATTAATTTGATTTTTTTAAGTAAAATCAGAAATGTAAAGTGGGAGAAGGACATGTTTTTCATTGTTATGGATGATACCAGTTTATATTCAAATATTGAACATGTACATGGCTTAGAAGCAATATTATTTTTTATAAGGATGTGCCTAAAACACATTTTATTATTGAACTAATACATTTTTGTTTAAATAATAACATCTTTGAGTTCAATGGGGAACTTTATAGGCAGCTTTGTGGAACAGCCATGGGGGCAGGTTTTGCCCCCATGTAGGCAAATCTTTTCATGGGCATGTTTGAAAATAAATATGTATATAGTAATTATTTTTTTTGTAAATATGTCATAAGTTATTATAGATTTATAGTTGATTTAATATTAATTTGTGAAGGGGTTGGGAAGAAATTAATACATTTGTGCAAAAGATTCAGATAAATTCCCATAATATCAAGTTTGATGGAATACAGACAGGTGTTAAGTAAACTTTCTTTATATAACTTTGCAAGGTATTAATAATGGTAGAGTACAAACAAGTTTACATAGAAAATTTGAAGGGAGTGGTCATGTACTGCATGGGGAAAGCTGTCACCCCCCTCACACGCACACACACACTATTAAATCTATCCCCTATGGGGAATTTCTTAGAATAAAAAGAATATGCAGTGATAAAAAAAGAGTGTGAGAAGGAAATAGAAAAACCAGCACACGTGTTTGTAACTAGAAGTTACAAGGAAACAGTGGTGGAAGAAAATAAAAGGAGGGTAATACAACAAAATAATGCTAAAAGCAGGTATAGCATGCAAGGCAGAGTGCATCAACAGGATAAACAAAAATTATGTTATGTGATCAAATATACAGTGTTTACAGAAGTTTTACTAAATTTGGTAAAATATCATTGGGGTATCTTAGAAAAAAATAAATTCCCTTAATATAAGAGCAAATGAATATCCCATGTTTTCTTATTCGAAAGGTAGAAGTATAAGAGATTTCTTGGTGCATGGCAAGTTTCAGCTGCCTGTAAGTCATAGGAGTTTGGGGGTAGGTGCAACAGGTACTTTCCCTTGTGGAAAGTGCAGTTGTTGCCAGCATGTAGTAAAAAGTTTTTATAAAATTAATGAAAAGTATTTTACATGCAAAGGGAGATTTTCCTGTGACGGTACTGGAATAGTTTATGGTGTGAAATGTCCCTGTGGTAAGGTATACATAGGGGAAAGTGAAAGAAGTTTCAGACAAAGGTCGAAGGAACATGTTAGGGATGTTAAGAAGGGTAAAGAAAAAAGTCCTGTTGCATCACATTTTAAAGAATGTCACAGTGGAAATATACAAGGCTTACAAGCTACAATTTTGGGGCAAGTACAACAAATGTAGGACTTTGATATTAAAAGACAACTTTGGAAGTTAGAATCTATTTTAATTCTGAAGTTTAACACTTTAATTCCGTATGGAATGAATCAAGAATGTCACTGGAAATGTTTTCTTTAATTAATTTAAGTTTATGATTGGTTAATTGTTTGTAATCATGCTATTTAAAGATAGAATATATGAAGTAGATATATACTCTGTAAAGGCTGAAGAGCCGAGGCGCTAGAGGAGTGTGCATTTTATGTTTTGTATTTGCTGCTAACCAGATTTTATTGGATCCAGTGTGTGCTTATTTTTACCTGGTTTGTAGGACTACATTGTGGATCTACTACTGGACTGGACTATAATTTTAATCAAATATAAAGATAATCACTGGCTTCTTTCCTTGTGTGGTGGTGAGATGTTCTGTTTCCAGTTTGTGGTGACGTAAACTTCTAATTAAGTTCAGTAATGATTTATTTTGGTACAAATCACTTCTAAAGCTGAGCAGAGACATCCACTCTAACCCTGGCCCCAGTCTTATTAATCAACAACCAGTTCCTACTACCAGCCTCTCAAACACTGCTATGCACATCTCCCCTAAATCCTCTAATGTCTTTCTACTGAATATGAATGTAAGGTGCATATTGAATAAAGTCCATGATCTTTATGCATGCTTATAATTTTACTCCCCTGATATCACCATACTCACTGAAACTTTGCTAAAATCTGAAATAAAGAGCAATGACTTTCTACCTCCAGGCTTTAACATATACTGTTGTGACAGAAAATCAGAAAGCGTAGAGGGGTAGCCATAATATACAAGCAAAACCTACAATTAGAGCTTATATAGCCAAGCATCCCTGAATTCACTAATATTGAAATTCTGTTTACCAAGCTAAAAATTAACAGCAATAAAAACATAAATATAATCACTATCTATATTCCTTCTGGCAATGATTCTAACAGAATTGAGGAAATACTCCACTGAGTTTCATTTACCTTCTCGCAAGAAACCATCGTAATGGGTGACTTCAGCACTGACTGGTACTCCTGTAACTCTGATAATCCCTCTAAGTTCATTAGTCTTTATGGTTTTTCACAATTAATCTAATCCACAACTAGATCTGACAAAACTACCAATAAACAATCCATTTTAGACTGGATCCTTACAAACAAACCTACCTCTCTTTGCTTTTCAGTCAGGATGCCTCCCTAGTACTCTCACTGATCATCTCCGTACCTATTTAGTCAGACTTCATATTACCCCCACCACCACCACCACCACCACCAAAAGACAAACCTTTTTCCATAAAACTCACAGCAAAAAGAACTTCAATAACACTTTTATCAATCTATTAAACCTCTGTGACTGGTCTCCACTCAAAGCTCTTCCTCTTGATGCTGCCATTCAGGACTTCATTTCCACTTTTCTATGTATTCTAAACAAGCTGGCACCTTGTAAAACTACAAGATTCAATTCTAACTATTCTCCTTGGTTAACAAAATATATAAGACATCTTCTCAAATACCTGGTCTACCTGGCATTCCACCAAAACCCCCAAAAATTTAGACCAATACAAACAACTTTGCAATAAAGCCAAATCTCAAGTCAAACTTGATAAAAAAATATTTCATATTACAAAAAAGCATAACAGTAATCCCAACAAATTTTGGATTGCTATTCACAAACTTCTTCAACCTGGGCACTCATCAATCCCTTCCCCATCTACTTTGAACAATAGTAATAACATTGCTACACAATTCAACACTTTTTCTTTTACCATTTCCATTCATTCACTTTCTAAGTCCAACCATACAACTACATCACATATCCCAAATACCTTTAATGAAAGCAGCAGTTCCTTTTCTATTAACCCCATTCCAACAGACACTATAAAAAATACTCTCCAAACTCAAACCTACTATTTTGACTGCAGGCAACCTCCCTACAGAATTTCTAAAAATTGCAACCAGTGCTATCACCTATCCAGTCAGTATTCTTATCAATCACTCTATCTCAGAACACTACATTCTGTCTAGCTAGAAAATTTCTTATATCATCCCTCTGCACAAAGGTGGTAACTCAACTGAATTCACTAATTGTAGAACCATTGCCATCTTACCATCCCTTTCCAAAATATTAGAAACGTTTGTCCACAACCAACTTTTAAAGTTTCTGTTATCCAGTAACCTTTTGTCTAACACTCAACCCCAAATCACACTACCACAACTGCCCTTCTCAGTTTCATTAATACCATAAACTAAGAGAGAAATGATGGGAAGCTGGTATCTTCTATATTTTTAGATCTATCCAAAGCTTTTGACACTGTTTCCCATCAGAAAGATCTGGATGAATTATCCTGCCTTAACCTCACCAATTCCTCTCTAACTTGGTTTCATAGTTGCCTTTCTGGTCAGCAGCAAGCTGTCAAATGGCAGCATAAACTCTCTACCTTACTGCCTATTAACATGGGAATTCTACAAGGCTCAGTTCCTGGTCCGCTCCTTTTTTCCATCTTTACAAATAGGCAACATACTTCCACTTCGCTAGCCTCTGTCATTCAGTGTGCAGATAACTCTACTCTCATCTGTGCTGCTCCTTCCCTAAACAATTTTGTCATTATTACTCAGCAATCCTTTATATTAATGAAGCATGGTTATCTGACTCACAACTGATTCCGAACCCTTCTAAAACTAAGCTAATGTTATTCTACCCCAGCTGTTTACAAGTTCCCCCATACCTTTCCATATCTGTTCCTCTAACAACACCATAATAACAACTGTAACTCTGAAATTGCCAGGCATTCTAGCAGATAATAACTTGTCCTTTGACATCCATCTCTCTCACTCCATTACGAAGACTCATATGAAGCTTGGATCATTATATAGAATCAAACCTTTCCTAACTAACAACTCAAGACAAGCTATAGGTAGAACTCATCTTCTCCTCACCCTACTATATGCCTCCCCTATCTTCACTAACATTAGTAAAACTACCCTGGCTAAGGTTGAAACCTGCTGTAATAAAATAGCCAAATTTGCTACTAACTCCTCTTACAGATCTCAGTACTGCTCTTCATTACATCAATTAAACAGGCTAGAACTGCCAAACTATTTAACTTGCACTCAGCTCTCCCATGCACACAGACGTGTTCATCAACCTGAAAAAAACCCTGCCCTTCGTAATATGCTTTTACCTTACACGAACACTCGTACTCTTCACTCCTCCAATAGATCCTTTACAAGTCACCAAATGCAGTAACAAAGCAGGGGACTCTCTTTTCTCCAACTACATTTCCAAATTATGGAATTCTACCCCCAGAACATATTAACTACCAATGACCCAATACACTTTAAAAAAACAACTAAGGGTGTCCCTAATGACCAATTGGCTCTGCCTATGTAAAGGACCTGGCTAATCTCTTCAAACCCCTATTTAGCACTCTGCTTCCTCTATTATTTACCCACTTACTCTCTTCCTCTCCATCCATATGTTTCCTTATTCTCACACACTTGCACTTTATTTTATCCCTGCCCTATCTCTCTCCTTTCCTTCTTCATACCTAACATTTCTCCTCTACCTTACTTCTCCATCCGTCTTCATCCTTCTCTTTCCACCTTTCCTGTCCATTCACTTCTTCCTGTTCTGGTCTCTACCATCTCCTTTCATGGTTTCTATTTAGTGTTTTACCTCCACTCTCTACTTTCTCTTTCCATCATCTTCTTTTAAATATATTTAATCTAATTCCTTACTGTGTTTAGTAATATACCTATGATGTTTATAATATGTTTCCCTATGAGGTAAGAATTCTTATGATGCTCATATTTCTGTTTTGTCCTCCTCTAAATCTTGTAAACTTTTTTGTGGAGCTTTTCTACCTGGAACTCTACTGAAAATGGGCTCATCACCCAGTCAGACTATCCCGGTTAACAAATAATAAATAAATAAACAAAAGTAAAAAGCATGTAAAAAAGTTATGAGCAATATTTATTTTTTTAAATGCATAGCATAAGACATTTTTAGCATTCTGACCCAAACTAAGCAATAAGGACACTCCTTTAGAGCTTTTATAAATGTGACAGCTGGCAGTTTTTACAAACATCTAAATTTTTTTTTATACTTTGGCAAAAATATTCCATACCAGCATTAATAATCTACTGCAGAATGTTTTATTGAGTTTTACTTTTTAAATCATGCTGTGTATATTAGACCGCATGATGGTATATGTTAGAGATTAGTATAATGAGCTGTAAATGTAACACAAACAACATTTATGACTTGGAGTCTCTTAAATTTATTCCATGTATTATCTGTTTTCTCTTTACACAGGGTGCAGCCTCACCTGAAAAAGTGTTTTGAAGGTATTGCTAAAGTGGAGTTTACAGATGTTTTAGATATAACTCACATGAAAAGTAGTGAAGGTGAAGTTGTGGAGCTCATTGAGACCATTTCCACATCTAAAGCAAGAGGTCAAGTTGAAAAGTGGCTTGTTGAGCTGGAGTCTGCCATGCTGCGTTCCCTTCACAAGGTAAAATATAAATTAAAGACTGCTATAACTAAACTGTAGTAATTCTTTCAAGTAGCTTATGTGCATTAGTCAATCATTCCACACATGTTGCTTTGGAAAAAACAGAAAGGGAAAGAAACAAACAAGCAATCAAATTTTGTCCCAAAGCACATTGTGATTGTTGAGGGAAATAGTTTTTTTCCAGGTAAATGAAACAACCAACTAAACATAGCCATCTCTTTGTGAAGACAGGGTATGCATCTGTTATATCAGCATCAGCATCTGTAGTCTTGGAAATGTGTTTGCACAAATTTGCAGGGTGGGCATCTGAGTGGTCAGAATTATAAATGCATTATATAGGTAGGATTACCACCTACCATATTTTTTGCAGGGCATTGTTGGGCTTTGCAACTTTTCCCTAAAATACCTAAAAATGGAAAATGCCCTCAAATTGTATCAAATAAAAATGTTTCCTGGTTTCTTTTAAATAATGTAGAAGACTGTAATACTGCAAACAAAAAATATTAGTATGAAGTAAAATTATATGAATGCCTATGATTCTACAACAGTGATTCTCAAATTTGATAATCACGTATTGTATTGCAAAATCTTGTAGTATAGTTAAATTTTTTTCATTCTGGACATCTAAAAAGGTGGTGGCAGCAGCACTGTAGGGGGGTAAGAACACTCTAAAACATTAGAATGGAATTGAGGGATGTTGTAGTGCAATGCTGATGTCTTGTAGAAAACAAAAGGGACAGCATACTTGCCTGACTGCATACAGAACCTGAGTTGATGCTTTGCATGCGGGTGTGTGTATGTGTGTGTGCTTGTGGGTGGGTTGTGCTACTATAAATGGAAACCAGTGAGCTGGAAGAGAATGGAAAATGTAGTGCTTTGGTGAACAATGTGAATGGATCATAGTGTATACATCATAACCAAGGATGTTATGTTGTCCTTTCTCATGTTCATTCTTACAATGATGGGTTCGAAGCTGATCCTTGGCTCCAACTTGGCCAAATACTTCGCTGAAGATCTCAAACTTGGCTCATGGCAAGAAGGTATCCCACAACGCAGTGGTGCAATTCCCCAGATCTTGTTTGCCGCTCATCTTGGCAGTGGCTAAATTGTGAAACTTTTTCTTATATTTCTTGGCAAAACTAAATAATTTTGCTGATATAGTTCTATCACCAATATATTGTATTAGTTGGCTTCTCTTTGCTGTTTTTTACCTCAATAGAGATAATTTTTCCTCAGGCACGGCTTTTGCCATTGCTTTATAGGCCTTGGTATCCCTGTAGTGGTTGTAGTTTGTTGTGTCTTCATAGCTCTTTTAAATTAGAGAGCTATATGCCCGTAGTAGTTAGAGGGCTTGTCCTGTTTAATAGTTTGTGTTTCAAAATCAGAGCCGTTTAAGTTAGAGGTTCTAATTTTCTTCCCTGGTCTTTCTCACTTGTATTTTTTTTAGTAGTATTAGTCTTTAAATATTATTGCGTTTGATATAGCCTATAGGCTTCCCTTGTTGGTGTCAAAATGTCTAAAGAACAGAAAGAAAGAGAACATAAGCCTTCTAGTTTCAAAAAATGTCAGAAATGCTCGTAAAAGATGTCCATCACTCGATGAACTAATGGATCTGGTTAGTCGAAAGGCATGGGAGTCACCTGATACTTTGGAATCGGTCCCTCCGAGGCAAAATACATTTTTGTCAGCTCCTCTGGGCAAAAAAGTCTTAACAAAGGGAGTGCCTGTAGATGCTATGGTGGTGGCAGCAGCCACCAAAAAGTAACTTGCAGAGACTTCCTCATCTGTTCATCCTCCAAATAAAGATTCAAGACCGATGGACAGATACGGGAGGCGTATCTTTTTTCAGCGACTTTTTCTTTGCAATCGCTGAATTATTTATCCCATTTTATGAGGCTACAAAGAGATCTCCTAAAAGAAATACGAGATACTCTACAAAGTTCAGAAGCTGCGGGGGTAAATGAGAAGGTCTCCTCCCTGCTGTCCACCTTAAATTCCATTGTCACCTCCTTCATGAGGCTCATATCATACGCAGCAGATGGAGCGAGAAGGGCAGCGGATTCCGAGTTTCCCTAAGGAGGCACTACTTGATGTGCTTGTGTAATTTTTGGAGAGCCCTTTGTCTGCCTTTACTAACTCCCCTTTTGATGGCTCCTCACTCTTTGGACCCAAAGTAAAATACACTCTAACCTGATGTGAACAGGAAGGAAAAACTCTCTGCCTTTGGAGTACGTTTTTCCGTACCTTCAAGACCTTATCCCAAAGGTCAGAAGAACGGAAAGATGTGGTTCAAAAGATCCCAGAGATTTTTCCAAGATGCACAGGGTGATACCTTCCCTAGGGGCAGAGGGGGAGGTAATAATGGTAGACGCTGCTCCAGAGGCAGAGGGGGTCTGCAATACCAGGTTGAATGTGATTCCTTTCATGGATGCCCTTATCAGCACTCCTGAAAGGAGGCCCATCTGCTCTACTCTGGAGGCAGTCAGGGGATGTTTATCGATGTACCCAGAAGCCTGTATCACAAATGACAAATGGGTACTAAACATAATATCCAGAGAATATGCCATCCCCCTTTGCTTACCTGTACCAAAGACCAAAACACTCCAGGATGTTCCACCCAATCTAAGGGAACAAGCAACTATAGAGGTTCAAAAGTTGCTCCAAAAAAGAGTCATCCAAGAAGTCCCCACAGACCAAATAGGATTCGGAACTTACTCAAGATTCTTTTTAGTGCCAAAAAGAACAGGGGACTGGAGGCCCATTTTGGACCTAAGCAAGTTAAACAAATCTGTCAAAAGGTTAAAGCTCCGAATGGTGACACTGCAGTCTATACTTCCCTTTCTAGGGAAAGGCAATTGGATGTGCTCAGTAGACCTTCAAGATGCTTACTACCACATAAAAATGGACAGGGCATCAAGAAGGTACTTAAGCTTCCAGCTGGAAGCCAGCCATTATCAGTTCAGAGCTCTGCCCTTTGGTCTCACTACAGCCCCCAGAGTGTTCACCAAATGTATGGCCGTAGTCAATGCTCACCTGAGACGTCTAGGATTCCGTGTGTTTCCTTATCTAGATGACTGGCTCCTGTCTGCCATCACCAAGCATCTACTCCAACAAGCCAGGGATCTAACATTAGATATCTGCAATCATTTGGGCATTATAGTAAATTTGCAAAAATCTGCCTTTTTGCCCTCTCAATGTATTACATTCATAGGTGCAGATCTAGACACTTCATTGGTGATAGCACATCTTCCAGCAAAAAGAATTGTAGCTCTCCGACATCAAATCCTTCACATCCCTCCCATGGACAAAGTGAAAGCAAAAGTAATTCTACGCCTATTAGGAACAATGGCCTCCACGATTACACTAGTTCCTCTTGCCAGAATGCACATGAGGATACTTCAATGGCTATTATTCTCCCAATGGTCTCTTCAAGAGCTTCCAATGTCTCATCTGATCAGGATAATGGAATCTTGCAAGAACAACTTGAGATGGTGGATGCACTCCACTCATGTGACAATAGGCAGACCCTTTGTTCCACTTCAAGCCAATAGCTACAGTGACCACGAACACTTCCCAGATGGGGGGGGGGGGCATTATCTAGGAAAAACTGTCCAAGGTACATGGCAAGATCACGAGGCACACTTGCATATAAATGTTCTAGAGGTGAGAGCAGTGCTTCTTGCATTGCAAGCACTTCAAGACTCTCTCCCTCTAGGGACTATTGCGATTCAATCAGACAATATGTCTGTGGTTTGGAACATAAACAAGCAAGAGGGAACCAGATCCTACCCCCTGTGTTGAGAAGCCATAAGAGTATGGCAATGGGCAGTTTCTTCCCAGTGCTTTCTAATTGCAATGCACATTCCAGGGAAGTCCAACGTGATAGCGGACAAGCTGAGCAGAGCAATTCTAATGCCTCACAAGTGGTCTCTCAATCACAATGTAGCAGAAATGATTTTCCAAACATGGGGACAGCCTTGCTGCGATCTCTTTGCCACTCCCATGAATGCCAAGTGCAGCAACTACTTTACCCTAGTTCCCCCTCCGCTGGAGACACCGAGAGATGCTGTGGCTCATAATTGGCCCTCAGGACTTCTATATGCCTTTCTCTCTCCTACCCAGAGTAATTCAGAAAGCTCAAAGCTCGGGAAGCAGGATAAATTCTCATTGCCCTTTACTGGCCTTGTCAAGTTTGGTTCCCCTTCCTGTGGCCCCACCTTCAGGAGAAGCCTTCGGTCCTGGACCCAGTACCAGATCTGCTGACTTGTATGTCGGGGGGCTTCCTATGTCTCATCTGATCAGGATAATGGAATCTTGCAAGAACAACTTGAGATGGTGGATGCACTCCACTCATGTGACAATAGGCAAACAATTTGAGCCAAGCCAGCTCCCCTACCCCTACTGCACTGCAACCTCCTTCCAATCCTCAGATCTCATTTGCTGCAGCTTCGCCAGCACACGATTCTTGAGCTCCAGGCAAGTGTCAGGGTTTTTTTCTTGAAATTTGGTCTGTGTGTGCCCCTTTTGATAATTTTGAGGTAATTATTTGTTATCAACGATAGTTATTGTTTTTGTCTCTTCTTGAAAGTTGAAAACGTTCGGTTAGTGTAGACCCCCCATTTCCTCCCGTCGTGTGTGCATGTGTGTGTGTCACTAAGATATCAGAAAGTGACTTTCTCTAAGTGCACAGAGTGTGGCCACAAGCTGTCTCCAGCCTATGGTCACACACTGTGTGTAGTTTGCTTGGGGGTGGCCCATTTGTCTTCCGGCTGTAAGGTCTGTGCAGTCTTCAACCCCCGAGCCCTGCGGGATCGCAGGAACAAGTTGATTCTGGCAGGTCTTCTACCCACAGTATCAACTTCTGCCTCTTCTGCTGCTTCCTCACCAGCCATGGCTGTGGATGTTCAGTCTTCTGGCCCGTCTCCCATGTCCAGGACTCACCCTCCCACCTTACCACAGGGAGAGAGAGAGGCCAAGAAAGTCAAAGAAAAACACAGGGAGACAGAAAGACATTTGGATAAGGATAAGGATAAAGATAGAGAGAGGGGCCGCAAGCGACAGGCCGAGTTGGATCCAACGGCCCCTCTCGCTAAAGTAATCTTGTCTACTGCAAAAGTTACTAGGCCATTCTCTACTCAACTCCGTTTACCACGTTTTTCTCTGGAGCTGGAGGAGGAGGAGGCTGGTCTGCCCTCGAGGTCGTCTTCACGTCGGCTGTCCCGGCCGGCGTCAGTGGCATCCTCCAGATCGACTCGGAGCATCTCTGAAGCAGACATGGATTAGATGATGCAAAGGTTTCTATAAACTCAACTGCAGATGGGGGTACTCTGGCTCCCCCCCTCCTGGTGCAGGGAGTTCAGCTCCATTTTTCACCATGATAGCTCCTTCTGTGATCCACCATTGGATATCGAAGTCTATGGATCCGAGGATCCCCGGAGTCAGGGGGTTGGTGCCGACGGTGCCTTCGGCCTTGATGCCGGCCATGCCCTCGAGTCTTTTGGATCCGCTTTCGGATCCGAGCTCTCAGAGCTGGGAGTTGGGCATTGGATCCGAGGGGATGAGTGTGTCATCGGCTCCGTTGTGGTCGGGGCATACCATCTCTTCGGGTCCGACCGTTCCAACTTCGGCTCTGATCCCTTCGTCGGATCTGAGGGTCTCAGCTACCAGTTTCAGGGAGGTCAGGTCTCCCTCAGCATTCGACGTTGTGGAAAGGGTTCTCTACTTAGGATTGAGACCCATGACTCTGTCCTCGGGGTCCATCCCTGCTCCCTCGCAGCTGGGTTTGTCTTCCATCATCCAGTCCCCCCAGGGATAGCCTGTGTCTATTGCGCCCTAGACAGTTCCCTTGGAGGAGCATGAAACCGTTTGTGAGCCCTCCCAGGAGAGTCCACCCGAGGAGGTACCTCACAAACGCCAGTGTAAAAGGAAGCACTTGGACTCCCCCGAGTCCCTCACCGAGGATAACAACTTGGAGGAAGAGGAAGGTTCCCCCAAATCACCCCCCAAAGACGTCCCCTTTGGAGACATTATGGAAATCCTTCGCCGGGGGGGGGGGTCCGCTCAAAAACCTTCCTCTGATGAGTCGGTATTTATGGAGGCATTTGACACAGGCCCATCTACCTCTTGGGTGTCCCCCCCGGCCGACCCTCTGGTGGACCTTATCACCACCAGAGCTTGGAGGGAACCAGACACTGTGGAGCCTATACCCAAAAGGGCCGACAAAATATTGAGTCCACCGGCAGATAGAGCTGCTTGGAACAAAGGTTCCCCGGTTGATGCCACGGTGGTGGCAGCGACCACAAAAAAGGAACTCGCCCAAGAAAGTTCCTCAGTCCACCCCCCCCCCCCAGACAAAGGAGTCCAGGGCTATGGACCATCTTGGAAAGTGGACTTTTGCTTCAGCCACCTTTGCTATAAGGGAGCTGATTTACTTAGCCCACGTAATTCGACTGCAGCAGGACCTTGTGAAAGAGTACACTGAGTCTCCCCTGGAGTCCATGTCGACCGAGGATAAAAGGATCTTCTCGGCTCATATGGCCACTCTCAATTCTGTGTCCAATACATCCACGCATTTACTCTCTCATGCCACCGAGGGAGCCGCTAGGGCTAGCGGGTCCGGCATTGCCTTAAGGCGTCACACCTGGCTCTGTCTTTGCGACTTCTTGGAACCCTTCAAGGCATCCTTCACTAACGCACCTTTTAACATTTCCACCCTGTTCGGGAAGACTGTCTGTGATACGCTTGTCCAAAGCAAGAAAGACGGGAAGATGATGTCAGTTGTCGGGATCCATTTCTCTAACCCTCAAAGGTCCTTTTCCAGGAACCAGCGAGGGCAAAAGAAGCTGTGGTTCCAGAAAACTTGGCAGTCCTGGAACGCTCAGGACTCCTTCTCCCCCAGAGGCAGCAGGGGACAAGGTGGATGCTGGCCCAGAAGGGGGCCGAAGAACTTCAGGTCATGTGAACCCTTTTCTGAGTGACCCGCCCAGCAACCCAGAGGGGTTACCTGACTGCTTCTCTCTGGAGGCAGTCGGGAGGTATTTTTCGATGCACCTAGCCCAATGAGAGTCCATCACGACAGATCGCTGGGTGCTTCGAATAATATCCAGAGGCTATTCTATTCCCTTCATAAACAAGCCCCCTTACAAGGCTCCCAGATGTCCTGGCCAGAGGGAGGCCGCGGCCTAGGAAATACAAAAGCTACTAGAAAAAAGTGCCATCCAGCAGGTGCCCCCAGACCAGTCCGGATCAGGCAGCTATTCCAGGTTCTTTTTGGTGCCAAAAAAGATGGGAGACCTAAGGCAGATTCTCGACCTGTCAACAATTAACCTATTCATTGCCAGGGAAATGTTCCAGATGGTCACGCTTCAATCTATCCTGCCCTTCCTGCAGGAGGAAGACTGGTTGTGCTCAATACACCTCAGGAATGCGTACTACCATATTCTGATGGGCAGGCGATCCAGGAGAAATTCTCTCACGTGGTGGCTCCAATCTCGGAATTTGCAGGAGGGACATCCCTTTCTTGCACCCTAACCTCAAGCCACGGTGACCACGGATGCCTCCTGCCTGGGGGGGGGGGGGCATTGTTCATGCAGAACTGTTCAAGGCACATAGACTCAAACAAGACCGTTCTGCATATAAATGTTCTGGAGATGAGACCGGTCCTTTAAGCATTGCAAGGCCCTTCATGCTTATCTACCTCTGGGAATTATTGCAATCCAGTCAGACAATATGTCAGTGGTCTGGTATATCAACAAATGGGGGAATCAAGTCTTATCCCCTTTGTCGAGAAGCCATGAGTGTCTGGGAATGGGCGATCTCCACCAACCGCTTTCTGATAGCAACACACATTCCGTGTCAGTCCGACATCTTGGCAGACAAATTGAGCAGAACTATCCTTTCTCTCTATGAGTTGTCTCTGAACCCTTGTGTAGCGGAACAGATCTTCCTGAAATGGGGTCAGCCTTGCTGTGATCTCTTTGCATCGCCTTCCAACATGAAGTGCAGCGAGTTTTTTGCCCTAATCAAAGCCCCAGAGACGCTCTTGCTCATGCTTGGCCACCCGGTCTTCTTTATGCATATCCCCCCGCTTCCACTCATGATAAAGTTCTTACAGAAAGCTCGCCGGTTAGGGACCAGATTGATCCTCATAGCCCCATTTTGGCCTCGTCAAATCTGGTTCCCCTCTCTACGGTCTCATCTCATAGCTCCACCTTGGATCTTGGATCCCATTCCGGATCTGATTCGTCATCCCTCAGGAATGCTTCCTCCAAATCTGGACAGCCTGAAGCTCACAGCTTGGCTGCTCCAATTCCACTAGTTGCTAGGACTCCCGGTATCTCTTCTCCTGTTAAATCTAGCTTGGTTGCAGCACATAAATCCTCTACCAGGAAAATTTACTCTAGCAAATGGAGACGCTTCTCCATTTGGGCTTCACAGAGAAATCTAGATCCTTTTACCGCTCTGATCCCAGCAGTATTAGACTTTTTGTCTCATAATTTCCAGCAAGGAGCCAGCTCTTCCACAGTGAAGGTTAACTGGCGGCTATTTCCCATTTCCGTGTAGGGACAATTTAGGCTCTCTCGCTGCTGTCAGAATTTGTAAGACCTTTTTGAAAAGCACTTTACTTCTGCGACCTCCTATTAAGAATCCGTCCCCACCGTGGGATTTGACTGCGGTTCTTCAGGCCTTAGTTGCACCTCCTTTCGAGCCCTCGGCATCAGTTGACTTAAAATTTTTGTCATGGAAGACTGCTTTTCTGGTAGCTATAACTTCAGCAAGGAGAGTGTCAGAGCTTCAAGCTCTTTGTATGAAACCCCCATATCTTGTGTTTCATAAGGACAGGGTGTCTTTCAGGACTAATCCATCCTTTCTTCCTAAAGTTGCTTCTGAGACAAACATTAATCAGTCTATTAATTTGCCTGTCTTTTTCCCTAATTTTCAGAACAAAGGGGAGTACAAACTTCATTTGCTGGATGTTCACAGGCAGTTACGTTTTTATTTGCACAGGATGGCAGCCTTTTGTAAATCTGATCAACTTTTTGTTTCTTTTGCTAAGCCCTTTTTAGGCAAACCAGTGTCAAAGGTGACTCTTGCCAGGTGGATTTCCCTTTGTATTCTTCAAGCATACAGAGAGCTTGGTTTACCAGAACCAGTAGGTGTTCATGCCCATTCTACATGTTCTATGGCAACGTCTGCAGCATTCTGGTCTAGAGTTTTCTTGGATGACATTTGCTCAGCAGCTACCTGGGCATCTTCTCACACTTTTATTAATCATTATAAACTGGATTTGGTGTCTAGAGGAAGGGCTTCCTTTGGCTCTGCAGTGCTCTGGAATATCCTTCCCTAAGGGCCTCCCAAGATTTTGGGTAGCTGGGGACTCTGTTCCACAGGTTGCTGATCAAATGAAGTTAACTACTTCAGATAAAGAAGTTATGTACTCACCATAACGTTCCATCTGAGTAGATAAACTTAATTTGTCAGCAACCGACCCTCCCTCCTTCCCCCTTACCGTGGCATTTTTGCTGAACTCGATGTCCGGAGTTCACGAGCTGGAGGTTTGTCCTTGGTTTAGGGGTCTCGGGTTAGTTTGTTGCTGTCATGTGTGGAGTGGCAAACTCTATCTGAGGATTGGAAGGAGTTTGCAGTGCAGTATGGGTAGGAGGGAGGAGCTTGGAGCTCAGATCTTTTTGCTTGGTATGCTGCCGGCTCGGATCCGCATTGGATCCGAAACCCACAGGTTGCTGACAAATGAAGTTTACCTACTTGGATGGAACATTATGGTGAGTACATAACTTCTTTTTAATATCCTCCCATAAAGCTTCTAATGGAAAGCTTTATTCTAGCAAATGGAAGAGGTTTTCCCTGTGGGCTCAAGATAAGAACATTGATCCTTTCTCTGCACCTATTCACTCCATTTTGGAATTTCTGGTGGAACTGTTCCAACAAGGCTCAGCTGCAGCTACCATCAAAGTTCATCTTGCTGCAATTTCAAATTTTCATATTGGCAATACTTCTTCAAACTTAATGTCACACAGGTTGTGTCGAGCCTTCTTAAAATGTGCTTCCTTACTAAGACCTCCCTTTAAGGAACCCCTTTCTCCCTGGGATCTAAATTTTTTGTTGTCCCATCTCACTTTACCTCCCTTTGAGCCTTCTTCGTCTTCAGACCTTAAGTTCCTTTCATGGAAGACATTATTTCTAGTGGCTATAACTTCCGCTAGAAGGGTGTCAAAACTGCAAGCTCTTTCTGTTAAACCACCATATTTTATTTATCACAAGGATAAGGTATCCTTACGCACTAACCCTTTCTTTTTACCAAAGGTTGCTTCTCCAAACAATATAAACCAATCCATAGAACTCCCAGTATTTTTTCCTCAACATAGCAACAAGGCAGAGTACAAATTACACCAACTGGACATGCACAGACAACTCAGATTCTATTTACATAGAACCAAAGACTTCAGAAAATCTGACCAATTATTTGTATCCTTTTCTGATGCAAAAAAAGGATCATCAGTTTCAAAATCCACTCTTTCTAATTGACTTTCAAATTGTATTACCTTTATCTACAAATCTAGTAACAAGGATCTACCTTTCAAAGTAAAGGTTCATTCCACTAGAGCATTGGCTACGTCATCTGCATTCAAAGCCAGAATTCCTATAGATAATATTTGTGCAGCAGCTATGTGGTCTACTCCACATACTTTTATTACTCATTACAAAGTGGATTTGGCCTCTGGGGACAGGGCATCCTTTGGTTCCACAGTGTTGAAAGGTATACTCCTGTCAGCCACCCAGGATAAAGGTGCTAGGGACACTGTCCCATCATTGTAAGAATGAAGGCAAGATAGGACAACATAACATAAAGAAGTTATGTACTCACTATAACATTCCATGTTTGTTGTCCATCTCGCCGTTCATTCTTACGAACCCTCCCTCCTTCCCCCTACCTAAGACTTCTTGTGGTCCTGGTAGATTTCTGCTACCTCAGGGGCTCTTTGTCTCAGCTTGTTTCTCCTTCCAGTATTTTTTGGTATGGAGTTGCACATTGTTTATATGTATATGTGTGTAGATATGTATATAGTGTACATATTGTTCAGTATTAGCAGCAAACAAGATCTGGGGAATTGCATCACTACATTGTGGGATACCTTCTTTCCACAAGCCAAGTTTGAGATCTTCAGCTAAGTATTCGGCTCCGAACCCATCATTGTAGGAATGAACGGCGAGATGGACAACAAACATGGAACGTTATGGTGAGTACATAACTTCTTTTTAACTAAGTGGTGGGTAAGGAGCTAGAGAAGATACCTTCTTGACATTCGGACATGACAGTTTTAGCTTGGTATTCCAATGCCAAACATCCCAAAACCCAACTAGATGTGCCTGAAATCCCTAAATATACCCTCCCTCCTGCATTATATTTGAAAGACTTTTCCTGAGCAGAACATTCTAACATTCATTCAGGAAACATTTATTCTGTTAATATTACAAAAACATTTTCATTGCAGGCTTTACTTCCCAAACACATAACCAGTAGGCTGTTTTCCCTCATTCTGCATTACATATGCTACTTTTAATTAATTAATCAAATCCAGGAATGTTGCACTTCTTGGAAGGTCCTGCAGTGATACCGTTTAAAAAAAGCAGTAAGTACTTTATAAGCTTCTAATAGAAAATGTGCTAAAACCTTTAACTTTCAGTTTGTCTCAATGTCATATAATCTGTCTTCACACTAGTCTGTTTTTTGTATCTAGTCATTAGAGCTTAAGTTTCAGTAGTGACCTTTTAATGGCTGAATGATTCACGCTACAATGGGCAGCTTGCAATCCTAATGCAGTATGGTCTGAAATAATAAAATAAGGTAAAAATCAACAAAAGTCTTTATTTTAGTGATTTTACTACCAAACATGCTGTTCAATTCACTAAAGGTGTAATGAAACTTTAGAAACAGTTTTCATTTCAACAACAGTAAGTTAATACACTTCACTGTCCTACAAAAATGTGGCACAGTGGTATGAGTTTTCATGCACGATAGTATACCTAAATAATGTATTGCTGTCATAATTTATTTTTATGGAATTGATTGTGTAACTACTGATGTATGGGGGGGGTTAAAAATATTGGGGTTATAAATAAATATGCATGGCAAGTATGTCTTAATGCATGTATTTTTTCCTGGCATTAGTAAAGTAATTAATTTTAAGGAAAAGCTAATGGGTACAGCGTTACTTTATTAATAACTGGTTAGTTAAATTCATGTGACTTCAGTGCTCATTATTTAAATGCATTCTTACAGTTAACATACATCTGTGTTTTACAGTTAATTTTATTTATGGGTGTACTCCGGATGACAACAGATGGAATATTATGTATGTTGTTGTTTTAATTTCACTGATAACTCATTTTTTTTTTTTTTATTTGACCGCACCCACAAAACTCTGTCAACTTAGGAATTGGTAATAGTTTACATACACTAACGAAAGCTTTCCGGGTAATCAAAAACGCTCTATTTTCTTAAAGGAACCACACTTACCTAGATTATATTTTTCACTAATAAACCACCACGTGCTAAGTTTTAATGCAAGGTGTTTGATTTGTAAGTCATAGTTGAGCGCTTGTGATACGACTAGGATACGAGTTCCCTGTTTCTGCACTTTTGAAAAACAGTAAGTTATGCACTAATGTAGATGGTGAGGCATTGTAAGTTTAGTCATTTGTGATGTCATGTCAGGAAGTTTCAGCTTCAAGAAAACTTTCAGTGGCCCTTCCTTCTTTATCAATGAAATTAATTGCAAAAATTGCAGACATTTTGCATCAAGCACTGTAACATTTGCTATTTTATATGGTAAGAATATCATCGAGTTGGGATGGTGGCTTAATGGTTAAGGTGTTTGTCTTACAAACACAAGGTGCAAGGTTTGAGTCTCACAATGGATAATTGGCTAGGCTTAAAATGATTCACAAGGGAAGTTAGCTTAGTACTAATCTATGAACCTATTCCCATCACTAAGGATTTTCTATTTACATATGCTATGGACAATGCAGTAGTACACCATAATTTCATTTCAAAGGATGAACTCCCAGTCTAATGATTTTTATTTATTTATTTTAAGGTGAATATATAATAAAGGTGTTTTTTATTCAGTTTTTTTTAACTCTGTTGCAATTAGAGACCTGATCATAATCCACTGTACTTCATATTGTATTTCTTACTTTGTAAAGGCCTTGGAGGCCTTGGGGTAATAAAGTCGATGCTAAAAGATCTAAAGCTATACTGTGCATCTATAAGGAGTCCATAACTGCTAATATGTTCATTGATTTATTCACAAATTAGTTTCTCAAATATTTGGCAGTTGGGCACAGATTAACATTGTTCTGAAATCCTGAGGAGCTTTTCGACCTTGGAGCATAGCACATGCTTAAATATTGAGGATAAAGAAAAAGAAGAGATAAATCGATGATATATGATAATGGTCTGGACTTAGTTTCCAATGTTTAAAAATAATAATACCAACAGAAAGTACCACTTGGTAAGAGTCAATATCTATAATGCAAATTTATTTGAGAAAGTTGTACACTTAAATCCTGAAGACAGGGACATTTGTTATCTAGAGGGCATTAACTTTTAATGTAGCACCCAAGAGGCAGCCTCCCTAACCTTTCTTTAAAGAGGTTTGACAGATGGGCAGTTTCAAAGCAAGTGAATATGTTGTTGTTCCTCATTAGTACACCCTCAACATTTTTTCTTATACAGCTTTCCCCTGCATTTAAGTATGGATGGTAAGAGAAGTCAGTGATAGAGTAGCTCATAAGTGAAAACTAAAGCTGTTGCAAATAAGAATTTTCTTCTGTTACGCTCTTCCTCCATTGAGGCTGTGATCTTTCAAAGCCCAAGACAACGCTTCATTCAATTTTTTCCTTCCCCAATTGCTTATTATTATCTGGATATTAGTATTCTGTATGCATCAGATATAGTATGTTTTTAATCTAATCTGTATCTCAACAGTTCCATAATGGGTTGAGTATTTAATTCAGTTCATACCTTGTAAGGGGAATAAATTGGCTTGTTTGTGAAATAATCTCAAATGTTGACATTACTGAAGTATATTTGTATATTGAACACCATTGTTCACAGCGTTCCTAAAAATAATAAAAGTTTTGTCTAGGCCAGTAAGAAAAGAACAGAAAAACAGCATGCCTTTGTCAACCCAAGACTGCTAGTAGATAGGTATAGTATTCATATTATAGTGTAAAATCCTGTATTCTATCCCATCTCCCACCTGGTGCTTAGCTTTAGACTAGCCATATATATATATAGGTAAATGTTTTTTAGACAGGAATGTTCCTTAGGATATATTTAGAAATTCAGCAGAAAATTATGTTTTGAGGAATAATTATGTTTTATGTCTGGGGGAACCTAGTATGAAGTGTCGATAAGGAAACTGAATGTTTAATTAATTAGTAATAGAAGAATTAAAACAGATTATGTGAAAAGGAGAGAGAAAAGAGTATTAGCTGTTATTGACCATCTCTAATTGGTCAGATCCATTATTTATGCCAAGAATGCTGGCTCCTGTATATGAAATTGCCAGTGAAAAGAATTGGAATGTTGCCTCCTTTACATGCAGGCAAATGACTCTCCCAGCTGGAAAACCACTTTTCCTGGAGAAAAACTTTGAAAGGCAATGATCTCACCTACTTAATGAAATCTGTAATAGCTATGAAAATGTATTTATCTAACATTTGATCTGATGCTATCTGTGTCATTATTCATCACAGATGGGTCTTGGATCTGACCTTGGATCCAAGCCGGCAACTATCAGACAGATCCAGAGCTCTAGCTCCTCCCCTTCTCATAATTCCCTGCTATCTTCTACTCCTCAGATCTCATTTGCTTCAAAAATGCTCAGGTGTGATTTTCAGAAGCAATAGCTTTAACCAGATAAGTGTATTCTTTTGGGGGTCTTTTTGGGGTGCTTCTCTTTTCTATAGTTTTGTTTGGGCTTTTAGGTAGTTTTTTGGGTAGTGTAACCTTATTCCTTCTCTCCCCTGCCCCACCGGCTAGGGTCCTTCTCCATCAACAAGACTCCATTCTCCTCTTCCAGTCCCACATGGTTTGGAATGTCAGGACTAGGAAAATTCCAGTGAAAGGCCGACAGGGTCAAGTGTTTTCTTTTTTCAAATATTCTTCCTTTCTCAACTCAGTCTGGGTCCCTGGCTAGCACTTTTCTGTGACCCTCTGATCAGGGCTCGCTTAACCCCAGAGAAGGCAACTTTTTTGGGGGTAGGTTCAGGCCCGAAGCTTTCAGACTCTTCCCTTCCCCTGGGGACTTCAGCACTGAACAGCTTGAGGCTGATATTGTCAGGAGGCATTGGTGCTGCGCCTGGGTCCCTTCCCCCTTCAAGTGGCCCTGCCCATGAAGGAGGGAAGAGTTGTTTCATCCAGCCCATCGGCCTTCTGGGCGGTAGAGAGGACCTTCTCCAGCCTGGCAGTTACCTCTCCTCCTTCTCTAGCCCTCCCCAGCCTCCTCAGGTTTGGGCACTGAGCCTCATCATCCATCCAGGGACAGCCCTTCCAAGAGCGCCTTCAGATGGGCACTGCCCCACTTGGGGTACCTGTCTCTTCTGAGTCCTCCCTTGAGCTCACCGTGGAGATGCCCCCTTGGAAGAGATTGTGCAAGAGGAGCGACTTCTTCCCTCACTGTCCCTCAATGAGGACACAGACTTTGAGGAGGGAGATGGGTCCCCCAGACTCCCATTTGAGGAGGTTTCCTTTGAGGATATCCTGAAAGTTCTTAAGCAGAGAGGTGGGTGGTCTTCCCCTTCCTTGCCTATGGAGAAGTCAGTGTTCCTGAAGGCCTTGGGATGGGCTGAGAAACTGGTGGATCTTATTACCAGCATTGCTTGGAAGGAAGCAGACATGCTGGAGTAAGTTCCTAAGAGAGCCGACAAATTCCTCAGTCCCCGCAAAGACAGACTCTTTTGAAGTAAAAGGAATTCTCATCAATGCTATCATGGTGGCTGCTGCTTTTAAGAAAGAGCTAGTGGAGTAAAGCCCCTTTGTCCATTCTCTGAGCAGGGAGTCCTGGGTGATAGACCATTTTGGGAATTGGGTTTTTGCCTCTGCTCCTTTCAGATTGACAGCAACCAATTATTTGGCCCATTTTACCCAGCTTCAGAGGAATCTGGTTTTGTAGCTCACCACTTCCCTTACAGAGTTGTTGCCACTGGAGAGTCTTAAACTAGTCTCGCTGAAGCATTCTACTTTAATTTCCGTGACTAATGCATCAATGAGATTGATCTCCATTTCAGCGGAGGCCACCTCTCGAGCGGCTGGCACCAGGATTGCCATTCAGTGGCATGCCTAGCTTCGCCTTTGTGGGTTTGCAGAAACCTTCAAGGCGTCCTTTCTCAATTCCCCCTTCAGTGGCTCCACTTTATTTGGGCCATCTGTTAAGGAGACCTTAACCCATAGTGAGCAGGAGGGTAAGACTCTTTCTACTGTCTGGATCAAATTTTCTACTCCCCAATGGTCCTGTTCCAAGACTCAGAGGGTAAGTAAGAAACTATGGTTCTGGAGGACTCAGCCTTCCTTCCAGGATGCTACCCAGGAATCTTCTTCCAGGGGATTCAATGGCAAATGCTGCCCCAGGGGCAGAGGGGGGTCCGCAGAAGCAGGGCTCCTGAAAACCTTTCTTGGAGAAGCCCTTTCAGCATTCCTGAAGTCCTGCCCGGCTGTCCTGCCTGGACTGGAGGCAGTCAGGGGTTTTCTCTCCCTGCACCCACTAGTCTAGACAAAGCTCATCTGCAATCAGTGGGTGCTAAGAATAATTTCTTGGGGTTATTTTATTCCCTTTTTCCAGTCCCCTTCAATTCTAAAATTCTCCCAGATGTTCCACTCTGGCAAAAAGAGCCTGCATTGAGGTGCAAATCCTCCTTCAAAAAAGAGCCATCCAAGAGGTCCCAACAGGACAACGAGGGTTGAGAACTTACTCCTGCTTCTTTCTGGTGCCAAAGAAGACAGGGGACCTGCATGCGATCCTGGACCTCAGCGAGCTGAACTTATCCATCAAGAAGTCCAAGTTCCAGATGCGCATTGTACAGTCCATTTTGACCATTCTACCATTCTCAAGGATGCGTACTATCACATAAAGATCAACAGATGCTCCAGGAAACGTACCCTTCTGTACAGGAGCCGATCTTTACCAGTTCAGAACCCTGCCCTTTGGACTCACCACAGCCCCCTAGGTGTTTACCAAATGCATGGCAGTGTTGGCAGCTTATCTCCAGCTGCAGGGTTTCCAGGTCTTTCCCATTCCTGGACAATTGACTCCTCACGGCCCCCACGAGGCATCAACTGTCAATGGCCACTGAGTACACCCTCAATCTTTTCCAAAATCTGAGCATCACTGTAAATCTGCCCAAATCCAATCTTGTTCCATACCAGATTCTAGAGTTTATTGGGGTAAAGCTGAACACAGTATCAGAAACTGCAGCACTGCCTCCATGCCAGATTCAACTCATTCAAAATCAGGTTTCTCTCTTGCTGGAACTACAACAACTCTCAGCTCATCTGATCCTCCCGGTGTTCGTCTCTATAGCGGTGGCCATCCAGTTAGTTCCCCTTGCCAGGTATCACATGCAGGTGCTACAATGGAACCTGGTGGTCCAATGGTCCATCCTGACCCATCCTATGTCCATGATGATAAAATTGACCCAGATGTGCAGGAATCATCTAGCTTGGTGGCCTCACTCTCAGGATCTTCATCTAGGCAGGCCATTTTGTCTTCCCTGCCCAAGGCTACAGTGACCATGGACGGTTCCCTGTTGGGGTAGTGGTGGGGGTAGGGGGTGTTTTCAGGGCACGACAGTTCAAGGCACTTAGTCCCCTTAGAGACCAAATTGGATATAAATGTTCTGGAGATGAAAGCAGTCCTCCTCACATTGCATTGTAGGCACTTGGCTATCGGCCCAAGGGCCTAAGTAAGCCTAGCCAACAAGGTTCCTTGGCTTATGCCACCCAAGAAAGTTATTTTCCTGTGCCCCTGTCGAGCAGAGCCACATAAGTGATCCCCGGGGTGTATTTCCCATCCACTCATTAAGATTTTTCTTGAAGAGTGATAATGAGGAACTTTGTTTGACATAGATGGGTAGCTTGTTCCAGAGTATGGGAAGTCTCTGGGACAGGAATCTATCCCTCCAGCATGTCCTGTTTATTGTGGTGACAACGTTTAGGTCCCTAGAGTGTGTAGCTCAGAGGGATTGGGATTTCTTTAGTTGTAGCATGCCCAACAGCTCTGGATTTGACATAGCTTTATATGTTAGGCAGAGATCACCTAGGAGTAGATGATATGCTACGGAGTAAAGCTGTAGTTTTTTGAGATGATCAGTGTAGGGCATCTGTTTGAGGCCAGTAATCCTCTTTGTGAGGTACTTCTGTGGCCTTTCTAGCTCCTGCAGATGTCTTGTGAGGTACATTCCAAAAGGGATGTTGTACTCTATAATGGGTCTAATGAGTGTCGAGTAGAGGGGTACAATGACCACTTTTTCTCCTAGATGAGAACCCTTTTGTGATGAGGTGTGCCACGAAGAAGAATTTCATGACTACTGTGGCAATGTAATTATCAAAGGAGAGACTACTGTCCACCTGGGTCCCCAGGTCTCTTATCACACATTCAGCTTTAAGTAGACTGCCACCTATGTGGTAGTTCATGGGTACAGAGTTTTTGCCAAAGGGGATGACAGTGCACTTTTTGGCATTGAGCTTGAGGTCATGGCTCTGACACCAGGCATCTGTCTCAGTGAGGCCCTTCTGTAGGATGTCCACATCATTTGGGGACTCAACTATGGCTCCTAGTTTGCAGTCATCTGCGAACTTCATTAGCCACAGGCCTTCTGTGTTAGCCTGTACTTCAGGGAAGTAGATACCAAACAGGAGAGGTCCCAGGACTGAACCCTGTAGTTCTCCACTTGTCACTGGTTTGAAGTCAGATTTGGAGTCTGCAACTTTTACAGTGTCTGTTCTTTCTATGAGCCAATTGGCAACCTATCTTGTGACGTACAAATTTATACCTAGTTTAGTGAGTTTTGCTATAATTCCAGAATGGAGGATGGTGTTGAAAGCCTTGGAGAGGTCAAGATAGGCTGTGTGAACCACCTTACCCTCATCTACAGCTTTGGTGACTGCCTCAAAGAAGTCGATCGGGTTCAGGAGACATGATCTGTCTTCCACAAACCTGAACTGGGTGGGGTCCAGAGTTTGGAGGTTACCAGTGTCTTTGTTTATGAGTTCTATGATGATACATTCTATGGCCTTACAGACCAGGCTCATCAAGCTAATAGGGTGATAGTTCCCAGGATCAGTGGTGGCTCCCCCTTTGCGGAGTGGGATAACTGTTGC
Source organism: Protopterus annectens (assembly GCF_019279795.1). NCBI lineage: Eukaryota > Metazoa > Chordata > Ceratodontiformes > Protopteridae > Protopterus > Protopterus annectens. The sequence goes on from NC_056737.1 coordinate 1,625,545,243, forward strand.
TGTGTGCCATTCAGTGGGCACAAAGCCTGATGTATGACTATGATTGAACATGGTGCTTAGGTGGGGAGCCAGTTCATTCTGAAGTTCGTGTAAAATGCAGCCTGGGATGTTGTCCAGTCCCATGGATGCTGTGTTTTTGGCTTTAGAGAGTGCAGCTTTTACCTGTGTAGTTGTGATTACAGGGACTCTGTATTCTTCCTGTATAGATATGGGCCCTTTAGGGGGTGACAGGGGGGTGAAGTTAGCATTGAACCTATCTGCCAGGACGTTGGCAATATCAGTTGGTTCTGTAATTTTCATGCTGTTGTGCTGTAACTCTGAGCAGATCTGGGTGTTGCCATTGAGATTCTTGACATAGCTATGGAATGCTTTGTGGTTGTCCCTAGACTCAGTGGCGATTTTATTTTCGTAGCTAGCTTTGGAGGATCTTATAAGGGATCTCAGCTTCTTACTGAGGCTGACCAGGGAACTCCTCCACTCATGGGATTTTACTTGCTTTTGCATCAGTTACTTCCTTCTGTTGTAGAGTTTGTTTATGGCAGGGGACCACCATATTGGCTTCCTTTTTTTGGAAGATAGCATCTTGTTCTGTTTGGGCTAGCACGATCCATGCACTCGTGTAAGTGCTTATAGAGTGCATCTGTGTAGGATTCAGCAGTTGTAACTGTATTGTCCATCTGCATGGGTGTCATGAAGTTCTTCACTTCTATCTTAAGAAGCATGAAGTTGGCTTTGGAGAAATTTTTTACCATGATTTCTTTAATGGGGGGGGTGGGAGCGGGATGTGGATGTCTAGGGTGATTAGCTTATGGTCGGATCTGACCAACGAGGAGCTGACTTCAGGTGTGGAACACTGGTCACTCATGTTGGTAATGACTAGGTCTAGGATATTGTTGCCCCTGATGGGGGTGTGGATATGTTGATCCAGGGTCTTGGAATTTATGAATTCCAGACAGCGTTGAAGGAAGGAGTTGGTACATGAGTTACATGAGTAGTTTTCCCAGTTAATGGTGGGGTAGTTGAAATCGCCCATTATTAGGGTGTTTGGTTGAACCATAATATTTTCCAGTATATCAAGAAAAGAGGAGTGGGAATCCTGGAGCATGGTGGGGGATCTGTAGCAAGCTACAATTTGGATTGCAGTTTTACCCAGAGTTAGTTGCACTTGGATAACCTCGGATGCATTATGCTGAGCAACTAGTCTGGAGGTGTGGATATCCTTAATGAATATGGACACACCTCCGCTTTTGGTGTTCCGGTCCAGGTTAGGTGACCGAAAAGTGTGGTATGCGCTATAGCCTGGTAATGCAGGGGTGCTTTCTGGAGCCATCAACCAGGTCTCAGTCACTGCACAGATATCGATGTTCTCCATTTTAAAGAGTGCCTCAAGGGAGTGCATTTTGAGATTTAGACTTTTAGCGTTGAGTAGCATTACCCTCAGTTTTTGCTTGCCTGTTCCTGTCATGGTGGTGAATTTGTCATTTGAACCTTGCCTAAAAAAGTTACTATAGGGGCAGCAAGAGCCTTAGCCAGTATCTGGAATCCCAGGGGTGACAGGTGCAGGCCATCTCTGGCAAAACATCGTGGCCTGTCGACTATGTCATCCCAGGCAGACACATACTGGATCCCTTTAGAATGACACCAGAAGCTCAGCCAATTGTTGAAGTCAATCATTTTGTCCTTGTACTGCGGTATCATTCTGGGCGATGGCAGGATGCTACTCAGGGCTAGGGTCATTCCTGCCTGGGCTACAAGATCGGAGAGCCCTTCCATGTCTCTTTTCATGTAGTCCAGGGAGATACATCTCAGGTCATGCACACCAACATGGACAATGACAGAGTCATATTTGTACTTGTTGTGGAGTGACCTGAGTGCGTGGGTTATGTGGCAGATCCTGGCACCTGACAGGCGGCTGACAGGAATCTTCTCCTTGTTTAGCCTGGTGAGTGGAACATCAGTGTGCCTGACTGTAGAGTCACATATGACTAGTGTGTTGGGTACGTTGTTTTGCCTTATGAGCTGTGGTTGAGTGGCACACTGAGTCTGTTGGCTATGTGTCATTTGGGTTGTGTTGGGGGGTGGAGGTTGCTCACGTTTGCTTTGGAGGTGTCTGTTGCTTGAGCAGATTATTATTGAGAGCCTCTGTGAATGTTTTTGTTTCTATGTGTGGATTTTGGTGGTGTAGATTTAGTGGGACTATGTGATGAATGTGGTGTGGTGCAAGCGTTTACCTTCTCCTCTTGACTGTCAAGTTCAGTCTTGGTTGGAGAGAGCTTTACCTCCAGTTTGGCTAGATAGGCGCATCTCTCACAGGTTGTGGTGTTGGGTGGGTAGGAGGAGAGGGTTGTCTGTGTACATGAGGCAATTGCTACATTGCCCCAAGATGTCCAGATTCATCAGATAGACAGGAGAGAACACTGGGAGCTGACCCTTGGACATGCCTGAATAAAAAACGACTTTCCTGTTGACAGGCGAGAAAAGTGAGTGTAAGAGCTGTTTTTTCTCTAAGCAAGTGAGGAAAGTAAGTACAAAAACTGTTTTCCTCTAGGTAAAGAGGAAGGTTGAGTGCTGTAGTAATTTGTAGCTTATTTACTGCTAACAACATGTTCTGAACAAGTGCTGAGCACGAATAAGCAAATTCAAGTGCTAAAACTAAGAATCTGTACCTGGATCTTGTGGTAGATAGCGTACCTAGTCTAGTGCTTATCACTCCCACTGATAAGCTAGAAGGCTTCCCTCCAACACAGAAAGGCTTGGGGGGGGGGGCTCAGAATCTTACAAACAGTTCTGGATATAGCAAATGTGTATCTGGACTAGACTAGTTACAGGAAAGATGGGAAACGAGCGCAAACGCGGGCTTTCAAACTAATAAGTTGAAAGAGATGGAAAAACTGCCAAACAGCCAATAAACTACAATTTCTAGGCTAGAAACCACTCTTGTGGTTGATAGGCTACATAGTGCTTACCACTCCCAATGATAAGCTAGAAGGCTTCCCTTCAACACAGAAAGGCTTGGGGGGGCTCAGAAGCTTACAAACAATCCTGGATACAGCAAATCTGTATCTGGACTAGACTAGTTACAGGAAAAGAATGAGGCTTTGTAACTTAAACTTAAATAAACTTATAAACAGATTGACTACCACATACATGTTAACACTCTGGCTTTTCTCTCAAAATGGCAATGCTGCCTGCACGTGCTCACTATTTAAATGCATGTGCCTACATCTGGAAATGCTTCTTAAAGGTATGTACACAGGCTCTGTTCTACATCCTCCCTCTTTGAGAAGTGGCTCATACATGAAATGACAGTATTGAATGGCATGCAATTATACAGAAATGATCTTTTGACATGCTATTATACAGAACTAATTCTTTGATATCCAATCATACAAAATCAGTCACATATAAAGCAATCATGTCCAGGTTGCTGTGTATTTTACACTAGTACACTAGATCTGGAAATATAACCTGATCGTGTAACATAAAAGTCAGAATTGGATCTAGCAATGGGGACTGTCTTCAAGGAATGTTCAACTTTGGGGACAACTGGGACATCATCAGGAATGGAAGTGGATCTTGAGACATGTTCTTCGATATGAACATTGTCTGGGTTGCTCTGAGATCTCGACTCTGTATCAGGTACAATGCTGTGATATCATTCCTGACACAGGAAGAAGACATCTGCGGTTTCTCCTGTATTCTATATCCTCAGTTTCCACTAAGTAGGATCTTGGCTTAGCACATATACCACTCACTTGACCAATTCGATCAAAGCCTTTCGCTGTGTGCATCCTCACTGTCTCTCCATCTTTTAACGGATGAAGAAATCTACTTATTTTATCATAGTTGGACGTCTGAGAAGAATGCTTTCTAAAAAGTTTACCTTTGATTGCTCTGGTGTTTTTTAGCATTAGGCACCAACAAACTAGAACTGATAGGCAAGGTTGTTCTGGTTTGCCTAGATAAAAGGCTCTGAGCAGGCGAACCAAGTAGATTGTCATGGGGTACATTTCTGAGATTAAGTAAATTCAAGAAGATATTGGTATTGTCACTGTTTGACCTCTGTAATAATTGCTTTGCACTCTGTACTGCACGTTCAGCAAGGCCATTTGACTGTGGGTATTCAGGACTGCTAGAAACATGGATAAAGTCCCACTCTTTAGCAAATCTCTGAAAAGGTTGATTGGTAAACTGGGTACTGTTGTCAGAAATAACTTTGTGTGGACTATCATAGACTGAGAAATTATGTTTCATCTTAGTAATAACAGCACTGGATCTTAGATTAGGTAACAAATCGATTTCAAACCAGTTCGAATAAGAGTCTACCAACACTAAGTAATGCTGATTGTTCCACTCAAATATGTCGGTGGCTACTGTTGAGCAAGGTAGTTCAGGAATACGGCTCAGCTGAAGTGGCTCTTTTTGCAAATGTGGCTTAATACTATTACATACTGAACAAGAAGAAAGCACTTTATCAATGTCTTTCGATAGAGAAGTCCAAAATACTAGTCCTCTCACCATTCTTTTAGTAGTCAGAACCTGGATGGCCATGATGCAAAATCTGAATGTATTCATGTTGTAAGGAAATAGGAACAATAACTTTGAGACCTTTGAAAATGATGCCACCTTCCATCAGCATCTCATCTCTGTATGGAAAGTAAGGTTGTACTTCTGGTGATACACAGGATTGCTTTGATGGCCATCCTACATTGATGAAGTGGTTGTGCATTTGCAAAATTGGCTCAGTCTTTATCTCTCAGCTCATCAAGTCTCGTGGTAGAAAAATTACACAACTTCCATGACGTCAAAGTCAAAATTCTCTGCATCAAGCTGTTCTGTGGTATTTTTGGGCAATCTGGATAAGGTATCAGCAAGATAAAGAAGTTTACCTTTTGTATAGAGCATGTTGAAATTATACATGTCCTTCTATTCCTATGTTTCAGTATTCTAGGTGTGGGATTCCTGCCCTCAGGCTGTCGGCTTCTATACAAAAGCTTTAGCTTGGCTGCTGTAGTGTGGGTGGGACGTCACAGATAGGGTCATAAACCAGGGGGCCTTAAATGTGACATCTGCACACACAGTCCCCAGAACTTTTTAGCCACAGACGACATTCACATTGTATGATTGCATCTTCACAGACATCACATCTTAAAGATGAGTAGCCCGTTGGGTTTCAAGTTTTCTTATTTTTGACAATAATTCTAGCTAATGCTTGGTTGTTGTAGCATTTAGCTGATGTCAGGAAAAAAGGGAAAGTGCCAGTGCGGGTGCCAGATACCCCATAAGGCCACCCATGTTAGGTGTGTTTTTTTGCCTAGGCCGGGAACACCATCACTCCTGCACTATTTATCAATCGTTTGTGCCTAAGGCCTTGCACAGCCAACTAGCAGTGTTAAATCTCCATCTTGAGAACCAGATCTTCAAATGGTTAGCCCTTAGGATGGATCCTGCATTGGAGGCCGCACCTGAACCTTCACGCAAGAAGGCCAAGTTTCCTAGGCCTTCTTCGCCTGCTGCTCTACTTCCCAATGCACCACCAACTACCGATCTAGGGGTTGAAGTGCACTTGGAGGATCCGTCGACTGCAGCGATGTCCCTCGAGGAAGCAGTTTAAAAGCTGACGACCGGCACATCCTTGGAGCTCACTCAGACATTGACGCCCATCAAGATTGAGGGGGAACATGTTTTGGTGGTACCTATGGAAGTGATCCAGACCTTGGATGTGCTAATTTCCAGACCCGATGCCAGGCCTCTCTCTACATCCTCTCCAGCCAAAAAGAATCAGAAAACTAAACATACCTCCACTTCTTCAGCAATCACACCAGATTGGCAGGCCTTCACTTCTTCTCTCATGCAGGCCTTCATGGCCCTTAGGCCTTCGGCCTCAGCCTCCTCCACCCTGCCTCTTCTGAGCCCTAGCCCTGTCTCTGCTTCTTCCCTCCCATCCATGACCCCTCAGGTCAGGGAAGAAGAACATGACTCTTCTTTCTCATCATCAGAGTCATCCATTTCTTATGTTTCCCAGATTGCCTCCCCCCAGGAATATTACATTCTGGATGAGGAATCTGTGGAGGGGGGTCTCTCCCCCTTATGACATTACTTTTGGTGAGACCATCACCAAGATGGATTACTTTAAATGGGATACTTCCCAAATGACAGACACCCAAAAAAGGTACTTTGAACTGCTGCAAGTGGAATCACCCTCCCCTTCTGCAGTTCCCCCTGTTCTGCCTGCTTACTTGGATGCCTTCAACGCGGCTTCTAAGGCCCCTGACTCCCATCCCCTAAGCATCCTGACCATTTCTATAAAGTACCAGAGGACCACAAATTCTAAGTTAAGCCATTCTTGGTGGACCCAGTTGTTATTGCCACCACGGCAGATAAGCAATCTAGACTGCTCCCATCTGCCTCCCTGCTACACACTGACAAAGACAGTAAATACATGGATAGGCTGAGGAAGAAGGTGTACACTTCTTCTACTTTAGCTTTCAGAGCCATAAATTATCAGACCCACATGACCAAGTATGCATTGGACTTGGTCTCTCAAGCCTCCTCCATGCTGGCTTCTTGCCTGACAGTCCCAGCAAGATGGACATCTCATCCAAACTTTCCTTGACCCAACAGTTAGCCAGGCACACCATCTGGTGCAGCTATGATGCTGCAAAAGCATCCACCAGGTCTGCAGCATCTGCTTCAGCCCTCAGGTGGTACTCATGGCAAAGACTCCAGAACCTCCCTGAGGACTTCAAGGCCAAAATTCTGGACGCCCCTCTGGACCACAGTGGGCTTTTGGGAAAACAATCTGCTGACCTTTTTAAAAATCTACAAGAAAAAAAGAAAGAACTCCAGGACATTAAGCACCTGCTGGTGTCACCCATACCAAAGTATTATAGGAACTACCCTGCTAAAGCCACCTTTGTAAGATGTACTCCACAGTTCTCTTCTTCCAGGTCCAGGAGAGGGGCTAGAAGTCCTACTCCTTCCAGATCCTCTACTCCACCACAGCAACCAAGACAGCCCTTTCAGGACAAACGAGGCCCCAGTAATGCATAACTGCCTTTCTCACCTCCCCCTCTCAGCTCGTCTTTTACACCATTTCCCCCTTTGGCAATCTATCACTTCAGACCAGTGGGTCTTAAACATAATCCAAAAAGGGTACTTCCTATCCTGTGAGAGAAGCCACCCAAAAGAGACATCCCTTCCCTCCCCAAAAACCAGGCCCATCTCATGCCATGAGTTCTGGCAGATCTTCTAAAGCTAGGCACCATAGAACCTGTTCCTCCAGGACAAGAAGGAAAAGGGTTTTACTCCTGTCTCTTCCTGGTCCCCAAAAAAGATGCCCCCTGGAGACCCATCTTAGATCTGTCCTTTCTAAACCTACATCTTCAGGTACCCTCCTTCAAAATGCTTTCTCTCCCCACCCTGCTGCCTCTCATTCAAGCCAAGGCCTTCATGGTCACCCTAGACCTAAAGGAAGCCTACCTGCACATACCCATCAGGAGTTCCCACAGACAATTCCTGCATTTCTCTGCCCCTTCCTCTCATTTCCAATTTGCTGCCTTGCCCTTAGGTTTATCAATGGCCCCCAAGGTCTTTTACTAAGTACCTAGCCCCAGCCATTGCTTTCTGTAGAACTCAGGGGATACAGATCTACCCTTATCTGGATGACATCTTGATTCTGGCAGAGTCCAGGGATGCCCTATTAAAGCATCTACATTTCATCATGTCCCTTCTGCAGAACCTAGGATTCACCATCAACCTCCCGAAATCCTCTCTGATCCCAAGCCAGGACAAGATTGTCCTCGGCTGCAGAATCAGAACAGACTCAATGAAGGCCTTTCTACCTCAGGACAAGGTTCTGTCTTTAACTTCCCACTTCCAGGAAGCTCTGCTATCCTGAAAGGTGACAGCAAGGCATTTTCTTCATCTCCTGCGTTTAATGGCAGCAACCATCCCAATGCTACCTCTGGCAAGAATGCACATGCGCATGCTGCAGTGGTTCCTGAAGAACACCTTTTCCCAGCACCTTCATTCCCTAGAGCAGGCCATCCCCCTCCTTCCCTGTCTGAAAACAGAAATCAAATGGTGGATCCAGCAAGTGCAATTGAACCCAGCCCCCCACTCCAACCCAAGTTATGCATACAGATGCCTCAGATTCAGGTTGGGGATCAACTCTGGCCTCTTACAAGATTCAAGAAAAATGGCATCCCTCTCTTTAGGCCAAAACATATCAACATAAGGGAAATGACAGCAGTTTTCTTTGCTCTTACAGACCTTCTCCCCCCTTTTGGTTCCTGGGGTGTTCCAGATTGTCACCGACAACACCACGGTGATGTGGTACCTCAACAAGCAGGGAGGACCAAAGGTCTGTCAGCTGTGCAGTCTATCCTTGCTGATATGGGACTTAACCTCCTGGCTCAACTTAGTTCTGCAGGCTGTCTACATCCCCTCACAAGACAACCACCAAGCAGATCTCATGAGCAGGACCTCCTCGCCTCAGCACAAATGGATGCTGAACAGGGAGGTCTTCTTAGACATAGTCCACCAGTGGGGTGTTCCACAAATAGACCTGTTTGCCTCCCCCCAGAACAGGCAACTGCAGACCTTCTGCTCAAAAACCCACTCCCCTCTAGCATGGAGAGTGGACACTTTCAGCATCTCTTGGGAGGGAAAGTTCCTTTATGTCTTTCCCCCATTCCAGTTGATTCAGAATTTCTCCTGAAAATTCAAAAGGACAAACCAAAAATTTTGTTAGTGACTCCCTACTGGCCAAGGCAGCACTGGTTCCCCCTACTTCACAAACTAGTCAAGGGCAATCACTTCAAGTTACCCTACAAGGTGGACCTACTGTCACAAGACAAAGGAACTCTCCTACACCCACAGGTACAGATGTTGTCTCTGACTCTATGGGTGATACACTTTTGATCCCTTTAAGACACCACTACTCGGAGGACGTGCTTTCAGTCCTAAGGGAGGCAAGGAAACCTACCACCAGAAAGTCTTACCATGCTAAATGAGAAAGATTTGCAAAATGGTGTCTGCAAAAGGGGAGGAACACCAGCTCTGCCAAGGTTCCCTTGGTTCTAAACTACTTGTGTCAATTGATAAAAAAGTGACCTTTCTTATTCTTCTGTAAAAGTACACCTCTCGGCCATTTCAGCCTGTCTGCCCCTGGAACCCCCCCTTGCTGGCCAGGCTCAATGTGAAACTCTTCCTTAAAGGGGTCTTGCACATGAGACCACCTAGGAAACCTATCCCTCTGCCTTGGGACCTTAACTACATCTTAGAGAAATTAACCCAGCATCCCTTTGAACTTGCCAGGCCTTCCTCCTTGCAGATGTGTACATGGAAGATGGTCCTGCTGGTGGCTATCACTTTAGCCAAAAGTGTGTCAGAATTGCAGGCTTTAATGGCCTGTCCTCCCTGCATTTTCTTCCACAAAGACAGGGTGTCCTTGCGAACCAACCCTTTTTTTATGCCTAAAGTGGTCAATGATCTCTCTCCTAACCAATCAATTCATCTGCCCATGTTTTTTTTCCTCACACACTAATGAAGGGGAGAGGATACTGCACTCCCTGGATGTGCACAGACAACTTAGATTTTACCTGGACAAGACCAAGGACGTCAGAAAGACTAACCAGCTTTTTGTCTCCTTCCACCCCAGAGCCCTGGGCAAGGCAGTCTCCAAGCAAACCATTGCATGTTGGATCAGGAAAGCTATTTGCTTCTGCTACTCTCACCACAGAAAGGAACCCCCAAGAGGAATCAAGGCTCATTCCACTAGAGCTGTCGCCACCTCAAGGGCCTTCATGAAAGGCCTAGACACAGCATCCATTTTGGAAGCAGCCACCTGGACCACCATCCAAACCTTCACTAATCATTACAAATTGGACCAAGTTTCCAGAGCTAGGACAGGATTTGCCAGGGCAATCCTGCAGAGTCTTGTAGAACCCTCTGCATCTACCACCAACCCATCATCCTCTTAAGCTGTGGTATGCTTCCACACCTAGAATACTGCAACATAGGAATAGAAGGACATAGAATAGTTGTGTAAAATCTTACCATAACCATAGATGTCCTTCTCTTCCATGTTGCAGTATTCCTTCCTGCCCACCAGTCCCCCCAGGTTTTATACCATTCCTGTACTACCTACATTCAGTAGGTCTCCAAGTCACACAGCTGTAAACAATTGGTATATCTCCTGCTGGGTCTTATTCTCTGCCAGCTGGCCTTCAAGTTCTGAGGATTGTGCATCCAGAATTCACATTTAAGGCCCCTGGTTTGTGGCTCTATGTGTGACATCCCATGCATACTGCAACAGCCAAGCTGAAGCTTTTGTATAGAAGCCGACATATGAGTCCCCTGAGGGCAGGAAATCCCACACCTAGAATATTGCAACATGGAAGAGAAGGACATCTATGGTTATGATAAGATTTTACACAACTATTCTTTTTGTAATCTGAGCATCATTCTTTGTAGTCTTGCTGTAGCTGAATACATAGGCTTCTTTAAAATAGTGACATGAGGTTGATGATCAGTTTTGATTTGGATATCTAGGCCATAAATATAATCATGGAACTTTGAAAGTGCAAACACAATTGCCAAACGTTCCTTCTCAATCTGAGCATACTGCATCTCGGTTTGGGTAAGAATTCTAGATGCACAGGCAATAGTTCTGCCCTCATGAAGAATAACTGCACCAAGACTAAACTTTGAAGCATCACAGGGAAGAACTACTGCTTTGTGGACATTATAGCACATTAATGTTGGAGGGTTGACAATTTGTTATTTGAGGTTATCAAATGCTCTCTGGTATTGTTCTAACCATGACCATGCAACATTTTTGCATGTCAGCTCTCTTATAGGCTCTGATAACTCATTAAAGTCAGGGATAAATTTGCCCAAATAGTTAACCATACCACGAAAACGCTGTAGGGCTTGGACATTGTCTGGAGCTGGCATCTCAAGAATGGCTGCTTTCTTGGAAGGGTCTGGTTGTAAGCCTGTACTAGTAAATAAATGACCTACATAAGTAACTTCTGGTAGTTTTACATTTCAGAGTATTGAGCTTTAAATTCACTTCATGTGCTCTGTCTAGAAGTTTCCTTAGGTTTCTGTCATGTTCTGCTTCACCATTGCCTCCAATTAGTAAATCGTCTACTATTATTGCACACGGATAGCCCAAATGATTTGCTCCATTGCACACTGAAAGACATCACTGGCAGAATTTATTCCAAAAGGCATCCTGAGTAATCTGTATCTACTAAATGGGGTACTGAATGTAGTCAGTAGTGAAGATTTGCGATCAAGCATTACTTGCCAAAATGAACTCTGCATTTAAAATAGAAAAAAACAGTGGCATTTCGAATGAGAGTGGCAATCTCCTTGACTGTATGCATAAAATGATGAGGTCTTTTTAATGCCTTGTTCAAGTCTCTTGGGTCAATACTTATCCTGATTTCATCTGAATTTTTCTTATGAGCAGCTAGTATGGAAGACACCCACTCATTTGGTTCCATGACTGGACAAATCACACTTTGCTGTACCATTTTGTCTAACTGGACCTTGGCTTTGTCCTGCATAGCTATTGGACCTCTCCTTGCTGGTCTGGCCACTGGACTGACCTCTCTGTCTACTTTCATGGAGTACACAACTGGAAGTTTGCTTAGCTTGTTGTCGAAAATATCAGCATACTCTGAGAAAGTAGCATCACTGAAGCTGGAACTAGGACTTGTGCTTACATGATGTACTTCTTTGGTTAAAAAAAAGCAGTTTCATTCTTAAACTGTCTTTAAGACCTAATAACGATTGCACAGGTCTTTTGACTACATAAAATTGCAAGCTGTAACTGTTCCCAGCCGAATAGCATAAAAGCACTACTGCACTTTCAATTCAAATCTCTTCACCTCCATAAGCAACAAGCTTTGCCCAACTGGACAAGTTAAATTATTGCTGACCAAATGCTAAGCACTTCTCTCTTTTAGACTCATGGTTGGCTCCACAATTGACAGTTAACAATAAGACTTGAATTGTGTTTTGATGACTCACCCTTATACAGCACTGAGCTTGCCCATTTTACTGAGCTAGTCTTGGAACTTGCTAGAAAGTTGCGAGGTTTCCCAGGTAGACCTGCAGGGGTTGCAGCTACCATGTGCTTATGCCTGTTTCTGCTTGCCATGTACTGCATGCTGTCTACGTTTGCTCTAGAGGCTGTTGAAACCATGCTCTCATCACTTGCAAGCATACTTGTGTGCCTTTCTGTGAGCTGATGGATTTGACAAATCTCTATGGCCTTGCTCAACATTAAATAACAGTGATAAAGCAAAATCTTTTTTTTTTACTGCAACACTATTAACACCACACACAAACCTGTCCCTTATTAACTCATCTTTCAATTCATGACATCTGCATGTTTTAGCCTTATTTCTCAAGTCAGTGATATAAGCTGCAAAAGTTTTGCCTGGCTTTTGCTCTCTTGTATAGAATAAGTGCCTCTCTAATGTAACATTTATCTGGGGGTTGCACATTTCTCTAAATTTATGTTTCAAGCACTTATGTTCCTCCCTTGATTCAGCCGGTACAACAATATGGCAGTTTCCCCCTCTCCTGCATATACTTTTGGTGCATACACAAATGAACGCTCTCTTTCAATAGCTTCTGACCCAGCTAAGTTAAGCAAAATGAATGCCCTTGTACATGCATCTTTGTCAGAAAAAGCTGCTTGTATGAAAATATATTCCTGCTCAAATACTCTCCAATTCTCTGCAATATTATGATCAAACACAAGTGGACTTGGTCTGTGAAATACCTCTGCCATATTAACACACAGTAGTGAAGGTACTTAAAATCATGTACAAACATATACACACACACATAACTATGCCAAAACGTTATGCCAGTACTTGTAGTTATGCCCAATAGCACAACAGACTGTTTGAAATAACTGCACTTTGCCAAATAAGTCTCCATAGCACAAGAACACTTATTAACATCACTATACTTTGTGAAACCACTCCTTATCAGTGTAGGAAATACTTCATAATGACTGTACTTTGTGAAGAAACTGTACCCAGGAGGAAAAAGCTCAGAGTAAGAAACACTTTGAGATGAATGCACCTTGCAAATAAACTGTACACAGCATAGAGACTCTTCAAAATGGCTGTACTTTGTGAAATAACTCTATACAGTGTAAGAAACACTTTGAAATGCTGGTACTCTGTGAATAAATGTACGCAGCACAAGAAACTTTTCTAAATGGCTGCACTTTGACTGCACTTCACAATATAATTGTACTTGCACACAGCAAACTCTTTGAAATAATTACACCATAATAAAACACACTCTGCAAACACTTTGCACACTCTAAGGTAATTCGAATAACTCTAGTTATGCTTTGAATGGCCTCGGACAATGCAAAATAGTAGTTTGTGCCCAGTCACAGTCTTTTACTTAAAAACATCCAGTTTCCTTGCTCTTTAAGTTTACTGTGCCCTTTTATTGTACTCATTATGGTCTTTTAACCTCTTGTCATGCTCATTATACTTTTCTTGTGCTTGTTTTACTTTAAGCATGATCGTTATGCAAATCGGAGGTAATTCTCAGCCTCCTATGAATATCTCTGGTAGTTTTATCAGATATCATGGTTTTGAACATTTTATTTAATTAATAATGCATGTTGTGTTTTTCATTTGATTAATAATACGTTTTTTGCTACTCATTTAATTAATAATGCATTTTGTGCCTTACAAGTGCTCCGTTTCATTTTCTTTGCAAATCAAATCATTTGTGCAAGTTCTGGTTACCTTAAGTTACTTTCTGGCCCTTTTTGATCATTTGAGCTCCGTTTCAGTCAACCAGCTTAGTCTTTCTTCACCTTCAGCTCTGCACATCATGGTTCGAAGAAGTTGCTCTCTCAATCCTGGTTCTGGCACCATGTCACTCGTCCAGTCAGAATAAAACAGACAAGCTGTTGTGGGTTCAGTTCAAGCAGCTTTATTGCTCACAAACACATCAAGAATGAGGCTTTGTAACTTAAATAAACTTATAAACAGACTGTCACATTCATACATATTAACACTCTGGCTGTTCTCTCAAAATGGCACTGCTGCCTGCACATGCTCACTATTTATATGCACGTGTCTACATCTGGAAATGCTTCTAAAAGGTACATACTGATGCTCTGTTCTACATGTGCTATCCAGTGTCATTATTCATCATTTATTTATTTTTTTTATTTTACATTTGTTAACCGGGCTAGTCTGGCTGGATACATGTCCATTTTCAGCAGAGGCCCGAGGAGAAAAGCTCCACTAACATACTAGTAGCTTACAGTAAAAAAACAATCAAAAAAAAAATCAAACAATCAATCAAAACACAAAAAGCAAAAAGCAAACAACAATTAAACGAAATATGTAAACATGAAAGCAGATAAATGAACAGTTATTATGTAGTTTAGAAAGGTGCAGAGGCAGTTAAACAAGAGATAACAATGGAGAGGCAATATTACAATGTAATATTTGCTAGAGTGAGACTGTTAAGGAATGACGAGGATCGAGAAAGAAAAAAAAATAGTGATATATGGAGAGTCAATAAAAAATTGCACTATTTACAATTTAGAATAGAACAAGTTGTGCCAGGGCAGTAGTATTAGGAAAGAGATTAGCATAGAAGTGATCTGTATGTAAGTAAGAAAAGAAAAGATGACAAGATGTAGTGATACAGCATGAAGAAGGAGGAAATAGGAAGTGTAAAGGAAAAGAAGGATGAAAAATATGCAGGTTGGTCAGTAGAGGGATAAATCTGAAGTAATGAATAATCCGTAGAAGTGAAAAGGAGGGGACTGGAAAGAAGCGAATTCTATGCTGAGCTCAGTCAGGATTAGAGCATGGGAATAGCCAGTGGGTTTGGAGATGGTTTCTTATTTGTTTTTTGAAAAGGTGAGATGAGCTTAGGGTGGTCAGTTCTACGGGAAGTTTATTCCAATATGATCCAACAGTATTTGCAAATAAGGAGTCACCTGCTTTGTTGTGAGATTTAAGAGTAGTTACTAGAAGCTTGCTGGCTGAGCGAAGTGAAGTAAGATTTTTATATGGGGTGATGAGGTTATTAAGTATGGGTGTATTGGAGGGGTAATGTAGAATTTTATAAGTGATGACTAATTGATGTAGGAGTATTAGGTTCTGAAGTTCTAGCCAGTTAAGTTTTTTTAGATTGAGACAATGGCAGTGCACGGAATGGGGGCCTGTGGCAAACCTGGCAATACTATGGTAGGCTGTGTTAAGTTTATGAAGGTTAGCTTTAGAAATGTTGATAAAAGATGGAGAGGCATACAATAGTGTGGAGATGAGGTGAGTTTGGGCAAGAGACACTCGGGTGGTAGCAGTAAGAAAGGGCTTAAGTCTGTAGAGGGCACCTATTTTTCTATTAACAGTCTTGATGGTTAGATCCATGTGGCAGTCAAAGCTTAGCTGATTGTGTATAGTAACGCCTAGTAGTTTGGTGGAATAGTCAGGTTTAATGATAGTGCCATTACAGGACACAATGGAAAATGAGATTGGGGTGGATTTAAGGGTTGGGGTGAAAAGTAGTAATTTGTTTTTTTTTGGGATTTAGGAGGAGACAGATATGTTGGAACCATTTTTCTGCTGCTGTAAAGACTTTTTGGGTGGAGGAGTGGAGTTCCTCTGGAGATAGAGCAGAGCAGATGAGAGTTGAATCATCAGCATACTGTATACAAGTGGATGTAGGGAGAGAAGTGGGCAGGTTATTTGTGAATATTGAGAAAAGGAGGGGACCTAAGATGGATCCTTGTGGGACGCCGATAGTAACTGGTAGCTGAGAGGATAGATGGCTGTCCCAGAGGACTGCTTGTTTTCTATTTGTCAAGTAAGAGTCAAACCACTGTAGTGCTAGCGAATCAATTGAGAGGGATTTTAAAGTATCTAGGAGAAGTTGATGGTTGACCATATCGAAGGCTTTAGAGAGGTCCAGGAATAGTGCGGAGGAGAAAAGGTTGTTATTGCGATTTTTGTTGATCACGTCTGTGAAGGAGAGGAGGGCAGTGGAAGTACTGTGGTGGGGCCTAAAACCATGTTGTGAGTCTGAGTAAGTTATTTTGCAAGAGATGATATAAGAGTTGATGGTGTATGCAACGTTCCATAATTTTAGATAGTGGAGATAGAAGGGCTATAGGCCGGAAATTAGAAAGTTTGTTGGAGTTACCTCCTTTGTGGAGGGGAATGATATGGGAGATTTTCCAGCAGGATGGGACATTGGATTCGGTTATAGTTCTGTTAATTAAGATGGAGACTGGGTAAGCTAGTTCAGTTGCTGCTAGTTGAAGATATTCAGCTGGTAGATTGTCGGCAGAAGGGGTGCAAGGTTTAAGTTTAGAGAGTAACTTACGTATATAGGTTGTGGAGACTGTATTAAATTTTAGTGAGGGGGTGCTGTTTTGAGGAGAGGTTATTTGAAGGGAACGGGGGGAGTCATGGTGTTTGCTAGAGAGGCGACTGTTTGAGAGAAGAAGTTGTTGAAAGTATTGGCTATTATATTAGGTTGGGTCTGAGCTAGGCTAGCTGGTGTAGGTGTTTTGGTGTTCCCTGGATGGAGCAGTTTATTGATTATTATTGATACTGAAGGTAATAATTCTTTTTATCCAGATAGGCGAGTTTCTTTGTTGTGTTTCTCAGGTGTTTGAAATTTTGATGGTCAGTTGGGTGTTTAGTGGATCTCCATTTTGTCCATAATTTATTTCTAGCTAGCATTGTTTGTTTGTTTTTTTTTGGAAAGCCATGGGGCTGCTTTGGAGCCTAGTCTAATTAATCGAGACGGGGCATGATGCTGGAGAATTTGTAGGAAGGTATTGTTGAAATGGGTAACTGCTTCATCAAGTGGGAGGTGTTTTAGAGTTGACCAGTTATATTCTTTGAGTTCATTACGAAAGGATGATGGGTTAAAATTTGTTTTGTTGTGTACAGTACGATAGGTAGCCTGCTTGGGATTGTTGTATTTTTGTTTATTGATATAGGTAAGGAGATGGTCGCTGATATTGTCAGGGAGTATTCCAGTTTTATAAGAGAGGGGATTGTTGTTGATCAGTATCCAGTCCAGGATGGCTGGAAAATCTCCCATATCATTCCCCTCCACAAAGAGATTAAGGTGAATGGTAGGTTTGGGAGAGATGCAGGAGTTCCAATCAATATTAAAGTCACCTAAGATTATGGTTTCCTGAGGAAAGCTACAGGAGACCCAGCTAAGGATATTTTCCAGTGTATTGACGTTATTGCCTGGAGGGATGTAGGAGCATATTATATAGATGGCTTTGTTCTTATTAACTTGGAGTTTGGTACAGAGTATTTCAGCATTGGCTGGGGAGGGAGGCAGGGAGTCAATTAAGGCTACCTGCAGTTGGGATTTATATAATAAGGCCACTCCCCCGCCCTTTTTGTTAAGGCGATCTTGCCTTAAGGTGCTATAGCCTGGGGGAGTGATTTCGTTGTCTTTGGTACCTGGTTTAAGCCATGTTTCAGTGAGACAGAGAATATCAAAGGCATAGAAGTCAATTAAGGCATGGAGTTGTGTGATTTTATTGTTGATGCTACGAATATTTAGGTGAGCTATTGAGAGGGAGTCAGTGGAGAAAGGTGAACTAAGACTATTAGCAGTTTGGTTAGTAGGGGTATGGCTGAGATTATTATTGGGGCCAGGGTTGGGGTGGATGTCCCCGTGTATCAGTAAAAGTGTTTGTGGGATTTGAAATACCTTTGAGTTTTTGCAGGGTATTAGATAAAACCGTCTAGTGGTTAGGAATCTGTTATGGTGTAATTTGTGGTAGAGAGGGGGAAGGTAGGGACAGGATGATAGGATATTAATATGTGTTTGTTCAGCTAGAGGAAGTATAGAGGTTGTGTGTTTGGCTAAATTAGGAGACTGGCTAAGGATTAGATATTCGTAGGAAGTAAGAGTATAGTAAAGAAGAAGGATGTTAAGGAGTAGTAGAGAATAAAGTATTTTAAGGCTTAAAGGCATGTTATTAGTGAGATGAGGTTAGCAAGTTTAGGACTAGGTGGTTAAGGAGAGAGTAGGGTGTGGCAGTTACATTACAGTTACATCACATTCCCGCTCTCCTGCCCCCTTCCTTCTGGGGGTCATGGTGAGCTGGAATGGTCGATATGTTGGAACATAATGGTCTCCAAATTCTTAGGCATTTCCTTTTTCCTTGACAAACTCGATCTGAGGAGTAGAAGATAGCAGGGACTTATGGGAAGGGGAGGAGCTACAGCTTTGGATCTGTCTGATAGTTGCCAGCTCAGATTCAAGGTCGGATCCAAGACCCACCTGTGATCAATAATGACACTGGACAGCATAGATGCCAAGTTATGGTAAGTACATAACTCGTTTTTTACTAGGAAAATCCAGTGGGACAAAGCCCATTTTCATTGGAGGCATGGGAAGAAATGCTCCAGATGCATGTTTTTGGAATGTGGGAGGAAATCGGAGCACCTGAAGGAAACCCACGCGAATGCAGGAGGACATGCAGACTCTACACAGAAGGCATCCCAGCCTAATATCGACCTGGAGAACCAGAATGGTAACCACTGCACTACTGCACCAACCATGGAAATGTTTGTTACAATTCTTTGGGTGTCACCATGACAGGTCTTCCTTCTTTTCTGTTCTCAGTACAGTCTCTATCAACATGAAGAAATGTAGTGAAAATATTTTGACCCATGTGATCATCTTTCTACCGCATTAATGGCTGCCTGTGATGAATACAGATGTAGAAAAGAATGATGTAAAGAGAGAGAGAGAAATACACTTCATAAGAACACATTAGTTTAGGACAATACACTCACCAGTTCCAGCCCTGCTTAGATGGCTTTCACTTTATTTGGCTGGATATAGGTCTATGTCTACCATACCAGTTTAGTTCTTTCATTTTCCATTTGATAATATTAACTTTTTTCTTCACTTTGTTGGCATGCACATTAGATGCAGGTCTAGTGTTTCTTGTTTAAAACTCCATCTAGCTAGTCAATACATGCATCTTGCTCTGCCCATTTTCTTGCCTTCCCCACACTTATTAAATGACAGTAAGTCTCTGATGTTCTCTGTTCCCTTTGACTGTTCTTTGTTTCCCTTGCTAGCAATTTCCTTAGCATAGTCAGCAGGGGAAGCACTCATTTGCTACATTATGGCCATTACAGTAGGACTCCCTGCTTTTCCCCTTATTCTTGTATCTAATCATTATGAGGTCACCTGCTCTGAAAATTAGCAGCTATCATTTTTCACTCCACATCTGTAGCATCTGACAAACTCAGTTCTCTAGTATCAGTTTCATCTCTCCTGCAGGTACAGCCACCCCTCAGTTTAATATAAAAACTTACTCCATCCTTATGCATGGACTAAGAGAATAGTCTGCCACTGATGTAGTTAACAGGATGTGAGCAAGGATGTAGCTAGGCATCCTTAGTGTACTCAAATGAGTATATATTTTTTTCTGCGCATCTCCTGGAAACCTTAACATTCAAAAAGAACCGAATTTTTAGAACTGTGTGAAAAATGTTTACAGTATAGAGGAAAACAAAAAATGCTTGTGTGAACTTCTAAAAATAGCTCAGTATGGGTATAAATGGTAACAGCTGAAAACAGTGTCCCCATCTTACATTAGCATGTAAAGGGTTGAGCACATTTTTAAAGTGATAGATGGGTGGTGGGGATAACATTAGCTTTGAGTACAAAATGTAAATTTCTAGCTACACCCCTGTATGTGAGGATAGAGTTGTTTGGCTGTAGCCCCATTCTCGGATGTATTTTTTTTTTATAATCTGATTTTTATTGCATTTTTTACAATATACAAATACAAATACAATTTTAGGACGCACAAAACAAATAAGATCACAAGGAAAAAGTGGATACAATTAGTAATACTTGCTTGATATCATATACAATCAGCTAACAATTACCAGAGATATAATTAAACTTCACTATGCAGGTGTTTTATAGTTTGACATAGGACAGTGAAAGGAAATATTTGCAATTTCACATATTTAGTATTCATATGTGAGAATATGTAACCGTATACTTAAAATCTACTTGTTTTAACTATATACATTATATACACTCAGTTGTCACTAAGTAATGAGGTGTTAGTTTAGAGAAATTGGTTATTTCTACTGACACTAGGGTTAAAGAGTATGGCTTTTGTTATTATCTTTCATAGGTTAGAGTGGAAATGAGGACTTAAAATGAAAAGATTCTGGGATGTATTTTACAGTTTGAAGTTAACCTGTATCATCCTGAACTGAATTTTAGCAGAAAAATCCTCCAGCAGCTGTATTTCCTGGTTCAATATAACAAAACTCTTCTGCTTTGCTGTGGAGAACATTAGCCTGATTTTTGCCTAGTGTGTGTGTGTGTGTGTATGTGTGTGTGTGTGTGTGTGTGTGTGTGTGTGTGTGTGTGTGTGTGGACTTGGGCAGCTGCACAAATGAATCTTCTACCGACAGTCATTTTACAATTATCTATGTGTGCCTTGCTGGCTAGGAGAGAAATATTGGTCAGAAAATTGGGTATAATGTTGAACTGCTTCTTAGTCCAGATATTTGTAAGTTGTTCCTCCCTTCCCTGCATTCTGCATTTTCAGGGCAACAGTCTCTGTTTAGACCAAACTAATAGGGTGATCATGATTAGTTAAGATGTCCTTACAAACTGCTACTCTGCTGGCCATTTTTTTCTTGTTCCAGAAAAAGAAATACATAGGTTCGTAGGTAGGTACTAGGCTACTGGCCCTAGAGGCCTATATAAGCCTAGCCAAAGGTACCCTGGCTTTCGCCACCCAAGAAAATTATTTTCCTGTGCCACTGTCGAGCAGAGCCACAGAAGTGATCCCCGGGGTGAATTTCCTATCTTTCCTTCCCGCATCCTCTGTTAACATACACATTTCCCCAGTTCACATCAGCCTTCTTGCAGGGAGCCAAACTCTGCTAACATGTAATGAAGCTTAGAGGATGATTAGATCTGAGATGGAGTTCAGGATCTGTTTTATCAAACAGAATGTGATGTGAGGTAGTGTCAGCTATGCCAGAGAGAGTAGGGCAATGCATGTGTAACATATGCCAGCATAACTAGCTGGAGTTTTTTAAATAATTTTATGTCATTTGAATATCAAACTGATTTGTATAGATGTTTGTGTTAAAAATGTATTTGCAAAGTTGCTTGTGTTACAAATGTATCAACAGTGGGTCCTGATGGACAGAAAAGAAAAATACATGTATGTCAGACTGTATTACAACTGGTGAAATGTGTATGTTAACAGAGGATGCAGGAAGGGAAGGGGGTTAACTCATCCCAGCTAACCTTAAGAAAAATAGCCTGAGATTAAATGACTTGGTTTAGACCATAAAAATTTTCTCACAGGCCTGAATGCAGCCAGAAATACAATGTATGGGCTTGGGATCCTGCTTTTATTGTGCTTGGTGGTGAACTAATTGCTTCCCTGGGGAGCCAAAAATGGCTGGCTATTCTCTGCAGGAAGGATGAAAGGGTTGGTATTGTTTTACATTCTCCAGATGCTAGAATAAGCCTTAGCAAAGTTCTAGGTGTGTATTGTGGCACATCTGTGCTAGATCCTGGCTCAACTTCTAGACAAGGGATAGTATGGGAACCACAGAATCAGGTGACCCTTTAGAGTACTTGCATTTTATTTAGTAGCACTGTAGCATCACGCTCCTGAAAGTCTTGCCGATTGGTTAACACTACTATTTGTATAAGTATTAATTTCACTAAGAGTAATTGGGTACCCTGGTAAGAGCCTTAAAGTAGCTGTCTTGTGGCAGTGAATCTACATTATAGTCTGGTTGGAGGTGGCATAGAGGATACATCTATGACAAAAAAAATACCACTCAGACAGTGAAATTAGCAGCAAAACCAGTTGACGAGAAACAGATTTAATAAAAGTCCAATCTCTCTAGCACTTCGGCCACAGCCTTCTAGGAGTACTCCTTTTAGGAGTACTTCTATTAAATCTGTTTCTCATCAACTGGTTTTGCTGCTAATTTCACTGTCTGAGTGGTATTTTTTTTGTTTGTTTTTATTTTTTTATCTTGTGGTGCTGTGGATAAATCTATGACAGCCTTTCCCCAGCTGTGTGTGCGTGTGTGTGTGTGTGTGTGTGTGTGTGTGTGTGTGTGTGTGTGTGTGTGTGTGTGTGTGTGTGTGTGTGTGTGTGTGTGTGTGTGTGTGCATGTGTTTGTGTGTTGATGCGTGTGTGTGCGTGTGTGCATGTGAAAATCAAATCTCAGAGTAGGAGAGTAAACTATGTGGAACAGGGAAACGGCATTAATTTTTGCAGAATGAACGGTGGAGTCCTACTTAAGACATGGAGAGGAAGTCCAGCCCCAGGACTGGAGTGTGCTGTTAAGTGAAATTGTATTGGTGCAGAGAGCTGCTGCTGAAAATACTGTGTGTATCTATTGTACTAATCGAATGTCACACAGAGCAGCAATTGTGAGTTTTTTCAATGCATAAGTTCTCCCTATCAAGTGAAAAAAGAAACTGGTATTCAAACTAGAGCTTTAGCCTGCCATTCTTAATCAGCTGAGCAGCTGTATCACCATTTTGTTTATAGGTTCATAGGTAGGTCAAGGTTTCTTTTGAAGAGTGTTAGTGAGGGGCTCTGCCTAATATAGTTAGGAATTTTGTTCCAAAGCATGGGGAGTCTCTGTGACAGGAATCTATCCTTCCAGCATGTTCTATTTATTGTTGTGGTGAGGTTTAGCTCACTAGAGTGCATGGCTCGAAGTGACTTGGATTTTTTTAGGTGGAGCATGTCCATCAATTCTGAGTTGGACATGGCTTTGTAATCAGGCAGAGATCACCTCTGAGTAAGTGATATGCCAATGAATACAGCCGGAGTTTTTTCAGTCAGGCTGCATAGGACATATGTTTGAGAACAGTAATCCTCTTGGTGAGGTACTTTTGTGGTCTTTCCAGCTGTTGGAAGTGTCAAATGGGGCATTGTACTCTATGATGGGTCTGATGAGCAACAAGTAGAGGGGCACTATAACCTTTTTATTTCTAGATGCAAACCCTTTAATAATTAGATGGGCCACATAGAAGGATTCCCTAACTACTTTGGCAATATGATTGTCAAAGGAGAGATTACTATCCACCTGGGTCCCCAGATCTCTTATTACTTCTTCTGTATTAAGGGGGCTGCCACCTATGTGGTAATTCATGGGTGTTTTGTTTTTCCCAAACGGGATGACTATGCATTTTTTGGCATTTAGCTTGAGGCCATGACTTTGACACCAGGTATTTTAATTTGTATATTTAATTGAAATTAATTTGAGAATAACTGAATTTTATTTACTGGGTATGCATAAAGTATTTTTGTTGTATTATTTATATGCAGTTTTTAGTACTTGGCTTTGAGCCTGGATAATGAATCATAGCCCATTGTATCAGCTTTCTGACCTTGCTAATAAATACACTAATAAATGCATTTAATTTGTGAAGAACTCACAGATTTTGTGTGTTAAGTTATGTTAATTCAGCATTCATATCCGTATTTTCTTTTTAAAGAGACTAACAGTGCTTTGCTTTTCCAAGGTTATTGGTGAAGCAATTGAAGCCTACCCCAAATCCTTACGTATAAACTGGGTAAGGGAATGGCCAGGCCAGACGGTTCTTTGTGTTTCACAAACATATTGGACAGAAGAAGTACATAAAGCCATCAGAGGAGGACAGCAGGTATGTCTCTACATTGATATAACGTAAGTGTTAATGTGATTTTCATTATGCAGTTTCACTTTATGTAGTTTCACGGTCAGGTCTTACAACACCTTTCTAGAATTATTTATAATACATTGTTATACTCATTTTGTTGTTCACACATAAGCCAAAATATTTGATCAGAAATTTGCATGCTAAGTCATTAATGTGCTTTCTGCTGTTTGAAGCATTACATTATTTAAAATCGTGATACTATGTTATATATACATTAACAGCAAAATGGATATTCTGTGCCTGAACAAAAACTGTACAGTAAGACCAGAATTATTATTGTTGATGTTCATTATTTGATCACTGCTACAGTAGTTTTACTAGCTATATGGGTTATATCCTGAATAGAATATAACATCAGGCTATCTTTCCAAAGTTAAGAGCACCTTCTATGGATCCGAACCTTTATCAGCTCAAGCAGAGCTAGATAAAATCAATGGTTTTGGTGCCAAGCCCTCCAGGGCTTTTCTGACATAGACGAGCATTCCTCTTGTGGGCTTTCAAGGATCGACATTCAGCAAACAGTTCTCCACACTTTATTTTTGTGATGGAAATGTGACTTATTTTGTTGAAATAACTTATTTAAAGCTAAAAAAGTGTTTTTATGGTCTGTCATGTGACTTTTAGTCACTTCTTACTATGAAGTGCGACTTAACTTTTGTGGAAAAAAGTTATAAAAGCTAAGTTTTTCTTCATTAAAACTTGAGTTCATTTATTTCTGGGGGCTGTAGTAGATGTTAAAAGTGCTTGTTAGTATGTTTTTTGGTAGAAGAAATTTACTTTTTAATACTTATTTCACCAACCTCTGCCATCAGTATTATCAGAGTTTTCAAGTGTCATTTATGGCTTCACCATGGAATGACTTACTGGTTCCTCAGTTCGTCCTTCTTCCTACCATAAAAAAGAGAACATTTCCAAATAGCCCTTGCCTCTTTAACAGGCTAAAAATTCACCTCAGATGCAGATGGGTCACTCTGCAGTGGCCATTTCTGGTTCTTCATATAGTAATCTTATACCTTGACTACTTCTGATGTAGTCCATTCACCCAGCCTGGACTGTGGGTTAGGCATTTCCTTTGTGACTGTTGGAATGCCCTTGGATGGGCAAGAGAGGGACACTCTTGACTGTCTTGGAGAAAACAGCAGGGAATGCCTCTTTGCCTAACTGGACTGGGATGCCTGGACCCCATGGATGATTTGACTGAAAGGAATAGGTCTTCTTCTAAAGAAATTCCTGTCAAAAAGCAGGAAGTTAAATGTTTATCTTTTTCTTTCTCTGTTACTTTGGACATGAGTAATTTATTGGACTTGGCTCAGGATTTAGTTCAGACTCTTGACCCTTCTATTTCTGGTAAGACAAAAATACACTTTTCATTTTCTGGAGACCCCAGTATATTGAAGAAGAAATGATTTTGAGGTATAACTTTCTGATTTCTCTCCTAAGGTGACTTCTTATTCTGAAGAAGATGTTTCTTCATTTAGTTTCTTAGAAACATATTCTTTTTCTGAAACCTTATCCAGAATTAATCCTCTGTTTCAGTGGGAACAGAATGATATTTTATTCTCCATGAAAACATATCTCTGAACAACTGTTTGTTTCCTTTTCAAATACCAGAATGAGTAAGTCAGTATCCAAGGTTACCTTATCTAGATGGCTGAAAGATTGTATATCCTTCATCTTCAACAAGAGAAAAGTTGAATTGCCTGGGCCAGTCAGGGCATACTCTTCTAGAGCCTTAGCTACTTTATCAGTGTTTCATTCTAAGGCTTCCATGGATTATATTTGTGCAGCTGTGACATGGGCTTCCATTTGTACCTTTATCACTCATTACAAATTGGCTTTGGTCTCTAAGGGAAAGAGCATCTTTGGTTCTATGGTGCTAAGGAATATCCTTCCATGAGTCAACCCAATATCTAAAGTAGCTGTCCCATATGTCAAGGAATAAATTAAGATTGACAGCATCAAATAAAAAAGTTATGTACTTACCATAGCGTTCCATCTGTGTTGTCCATCTTCGTTTATCCTTGACTCTTCACCCCCAATCCCCCTTCCATTCAGACTTCATGGTAGAATGAATTCTAGTCCTAGTTATTCATTTTTTTCATATATGACACCAGATATAGTCTCCATAAAAGTGTTGTTATGATTATTTTTCTGTCCTGTCTATCTGCAAACTTGATCTGAGGTAATTTGTAGAGGAGTATTCTGGGTAGGACTTAAGCTTGATTGTTTTTTGGTTCTCGTGGGCTGTACTAATGGTTGAGTTGGTCCTGAGGCTCAGAACCGAACCCCATATGTCAAGGATAAATGAAGCTGGACAACACAAATGGAATATTGTGGTAAGTACATCTTTTTATTTATATTGTCAAAAATGCCATGCTTTTCTAAACATTTGAACAGCCAAGTAGCACAGACAGAGCTGCTCAAGCCTGATAGGAAACCTCTCATCTGGATGAACAAAATGCTATAAACAGTATGTGTGTAACTTGCGTGGTTGCTGAGATATTATAAGTTGTTTATAAAATATTACAAATTGAATAGTTACCGTGTTTAATGTGACTTATAAAAATCTAGTTTAGAACCTAAAGGGGGCTTCCAAGATGGCTGCACATTGAGTAACACCTTAATTTCAACTCAACCAGTTTGAAAACAGAAACTCAGAAGTGAGAGCCAGTGAACTCATTTTTTGGGTAAATTTCAGTAAGTGGCTAGTATGTGCACTACCTGGATGCTGGTAAAAATTCAGTGAACCTGTAAAAACCAACAACAAAAGGTAAGGAAGAAACACTGATTGGGGAGAAGTTTCTAGCTGTTCAGCAAAAAGCAGTGCAAGCTCCAGCTTTGGTGCAAGACATGACTTCCATTAACTTAGAGGAAAACATAAGTCAAATGTACTCAGAGCTGACTTGAAATAAATGAAACACTGATTGAGTATATCAACTCAAATAACAAAAGGCTGGATAAAAGGGAAGAAGCTTTAAACAGGTATGTAGATGAGGCAATAAAACTGGAAAAATCAGAGGCTGGAATGAAGAAAGGCCTTGCTGAAGATGAGACTGCTTAAGAAGTGATGTTTCAAAAAAGAATAGAATTAGAGGATAGAGCATGCAGGGAAACACTGAGATTTTCTGCTGTACCAGAGAAGCTGGAAGGAGCAGATTGGACTGGTATTCCATAGCAGGAGGAGTTAATTGACAAAACACATCGATCATGTGTATGCTCCAAACCTGGCCATGAAAAAGCAACCTAAGCCTTTAATAGCAAAGATGCAATCCTACCAGCAGAAGGAGATGACTCTGACAACACTGTGGCAAAAGGACAAGTACTAAAAGTGGGACACAGCTGAGTGCTCGTAAAAAATGATTACTCACTGTATATCAGGCAGAAGAGGAGTACATTTATTCCACTAATCAGAGAATGTTGAGAAGTAGGCATGAGATTCAAACTGCTATATCCAGCTGTCTTCTGAATATTCTTTCCTGGAGGAACAAAATAATTTTTCGATGCAGAACATGCTAAGGAGGAAATACAAAAGCTTGTCCAAAAAAAAGTGAGCTGTGAAACAGAAGAATATTCTGATTATACTACATGCACTTAGGTTTCAAAATGCCCCTCCCATACTGTACAATTTAGTCTGTCCCCATTTGTTTAGGTTGTGATGCCCAGGTAAGCCAGGGATCTCTGTCCTAAGGTCACCCATTCTCTTGAACCCCTTTCTGCAGTTCTCTGCTCCAATGAGACCGGGTGCCTCCTCCATGTGGACCCGGAGTTTTATTCACAGCACAGAGATCTTTCTATGAATGAATTAGTCTCTCCTGTCAGGATTTTATTATTTGTGCTAGGGTTTTATGGAGATGCTGATTTTTTCTGGGGGGGAGCGTGGATTTAATAGATGTTCTTGAGTGTTATTTGCTTCCCTGGATGGTGTGACCTTGGCAATTTGGCCATGGCCTTTGACTGAAGGAGCAGGAGTTTCTGGCCTCTGGCAGCATAGCGCATGTCTGATTCTGGAGCTGACATATTTTGGTGGTGAATGGAGTTCGTGAACTCTGAATCTGCAGCAGATTTCTGAGATCTGGGCAGTTGTCGACATTATACTGGAGATTCGGGCATGCCGAGTAGGGGTGCATAAGATTGGTATTACTCACCTAGAAAGCAGATGATCTGAATTTCCTTGATCCATCTGGGTGTGGTGAAATTCTTAGTACTGGGGTCAACACCACTTTAGCAATGTGAGCCACTAAATGGGTCTGTGGGTCCCGAATGGGTCTGTCTTCCTGGGTCCCCAGGTGTGTGTATACTTGGTACCTGCCACCCTGGGTCTGGAGGTCCCCTTACCTGACTATACCTTTTATGTGATTATTTGCTTGGCCATTTAGGTAGCTTAAACTTGGACCTCACGTATATGTCCGTCTTTTTTGTTTGACTGGTCCGGGCATCCATATATCCTTCCACTTCCACCCTGATTTGCAGGACTTCTGCAACAAAGTCCCACTCCCGTATTCCCCTGTTTGTGCAGACTTCCTGAGATGCACTTGCCTAGAAAGTCCTCCAGGACCCGAGCCCTGTGGGACACCACCACTTGTGACCCGGCTTGGAGTCTGACATGGCGCCCTG
This sequence comes from Protopterus annectens, assembly GCF_019279795.1. Taxonomy (NCBI): domain Eukaryota; kingdom Metazoa; phylum Chordata; order Ceratodontiformes; family Protopteridae; genus Protopterus; species Protopterus annectens. The sequence goes on from NC_056737.1 coordinate 1,625,573,647, forward strand.
CTACATACCCGGTGGGTCTGAGTCCTTAACCCATCTTGCAACTTGTGACCTATTCATTAGGTTTACATTTAAGTTGGTAAGTTTTCTGGGGGTGTTGGGGTACACTTGTGCTGCACAGGACACGACAAGGTAGGCTGTATGGACTGCCTTTCCCTTCCAAGGTGCCTGGTCTTGAAGAAGTCGAACATCATCAAAGGCATTCAAGACCCTTTGTGAAGCCTTCAGCTTGAAACAAATGCACTGTCTTCCCCTATAAAGTTCCCTATATCTTTGTTTATGAGCTCCATTATGATCCTCTCCCCTAGCCCCCATCAGACTTGTTGAACATCCTTGGGGGTGGTAATTATGTCTATTTGAGGCACACCCTAGGGGCACGTGTGGGCACAGCCCCGCATGGAGTGCCACTGGAGTGGGCAGCATGTTCCTTGTAAGGACTGAGATTACCAAGCTCCTTGTATGCGGAGTTTAATTCCTCATTTTTTAGCGTGTAGTGGCCATTTGCGGGGGACACCATCCGGTCCATTGATGCGTGTTTTTTTTTTAGAGAGAGAGCAGCTTTCACCTTATTTTTGAGATGTCCGGGGAGGCTACACTTTCGGCTAGGATAGTTATCTCTCCTTTGGGGGAGAGGGGGTGAAGTTGCACTCTCAGACCTGCCAATAATATGTTAGCAATGTGTTCCAGTTCAGTGATTTTTGTATCATTTTGGACTAATTCTGAGCATATCTGGGAGTTTCCACCCAGGTTCCTAATATAGCTTGATTCTTGTTGTTCTGGTAATAAAGACCGCAGAGAGATTGCGCCAGTGAAACCTTTTCCAGTGTTTCAACAGAAAATGCTTGAGCGACAGAAGAATGCACACGAGTTGATTAGAGGAACCAAGAGTATGTTGGAAAGGAAGCAGAGACTGGATTTGGGAGATAGAGATAAAGAGGAATAAAATCAGCAACTAGGAAATTGACAAATAAATGTGACACTATAAAGCATTAATTATATCTGTGAAAATTGACAGAACAAGAAAACCTGGAAATATTGGGTTTTCCTGACTTTTTTTTAAACTTGTAGGGGACTCTAAATTATATGCCCTACTTCATGTCATTCATGTTTGAAGGAACACTTAGGAGAGGGGAAGAGGAGGGAAAGAGTTAACTGTAAGTAAAAAAAAAATTTGTTCTTAGCAGTAATATTTGTATAAGGTATGATATCTGCATGTTATAAAGTTTTCTCAGTTATTTTTGTTTGTAATGGGGATACTAAAATATACAGGTGCCCCAGTTTTTTTTTCTTTTTCCTTGTTCAGTTTTAAGAAATATAGGCACTGCAATATAAACAGTCTGTTTAAAAGAAATTATGTGCTTTTTCCTCATTCTTGCATAGGGGAACAAGTGGATTAAACCTCTTGGCTTTACCTAGTAACAAAATCTAAGAGAAAGCAAAGAAATAAAAAATGAATATAATAACACTCTTCTTTAGCAAATAAATACTTGTAGAAGCAACCCTGTAGAATCTGGTTCTCATATCTCTATGGAGACAATCTGATAAATAGCAAAAACAGAATACTTCTTTATTTTAATTACTCTCTTTCAATGGTTAGGAGATATTTTCTGAAAGCATTCAAGTGTTTTCTCATTCTGGGAGAGCTATAAAGATAAGACAAAACCAGACAGCATTTAGTGGAAGCACAGGTTATACCACGTGTCATAGCATGGATAACCTTCCTTTTAGGTTAACCCAACTCTATAAGAGTGTGGTTGTCAGTTTGGGATAATTGTTCCTATTAGGAAGGTAAAACTTCAGTATTTGTAGATGTACATATTTTTGTGTGTTAATATTAAGTTAATAGGTTTTGGGGTGTATTGGGGGTGTACTTGTTTTTTTTTTGTTCTTTTTTGGTTGAAGGCTTTCAGTAAAACAAAAAGTTTTGTAAGATGTGACATAGGCTCAAATGGATATGAGAAGAAACAATTGTATAAAATGTCAGCCTCCCACACATTAGTGTGTGCATGTAACATAAAAGCTGGTACTAGATACTTAACAAAAAAAATTACAGATAAGAGGTGGGAGTAATAACTTTTTAACATAATGAGCCTTTCAGTATTATCTGTAAATGTTAATGGTCTCGCATGTACAAAAAAGAAAGAGTAATGAACTATATTAAAAATGTAGAGTTCAAATAGATATGCTACAGGAGACATATTTGGAAAGAACTGAGCATGTGTGTCTGATAAAGAAAGGTTTTCAGGACAATTATTCGGGGGAATACCTGGGACAAAGGAAAAGAGGAGTACTTATATTAATTGCAAGAGAGACTCCAATAATGATAGAAGAGCATAAAAAAGATAATGGCAGCTATGTAAGATCATAGGATCATAAGAGATTACTAGTTTAATGGCCCTGTGGCCCTGACAAGCCTAGCCAAGTTTAACCCTTGCTCCAAGAGTGTCTGTCTTTGTCTGACGCAGCCACTAATATCACCACCTACTGCCCCTGTCCAAGAGAGAGACAGGTGGAATCCCTGTGGTGAATTTCTGGTTACCCATCCAATCATCCAAATTACACTTAAGTAGGGTCAATTAGGGGCTCTGTTCAACACGAATTAGAAGCCTGTTCCAGAGCTGAGGTATCCGCTGGGAGAAAAATCTGTCCCTCCAGCAGGTTCTGTTGCTGTCACATACCAGGTTAAGGTCCCTAGAACTAGTGAACCATGTGCCATTAGACTTGCAAATTTGCAGCATTTCCATTAAGGCAGGGTCAGTGTTAACTTTATATGTGAGGCACTAGTCTCCTTTGAGAAGTCTGTATGACACTATATAAAGTAACAGTAAATTTGATGTTGTCAGTCTTTACTCAATTCTTGACTGTGGGGCTCGGTTTTGAGCCTCGGAACTGACTCGGCCATTTACTTCAGCTCATGCTTTCCAAACTATTGAGCCAGGCTCTACTCATAATGCTCCTCTCAAAATTACCTGAGATCTCATTTGCTGCTTCGGGTGTCAGATGCATTCAACCATCTCTCGAGCCTTGGTTTATTGTAAACTAAGTTTTATTATTTAAAATCTCTTTTTGAATATTTTTCTGTATTTCCCTTCCTAATAGCTCTCTTACTGTCTACTCGCTCCTCTCTTTTAGCTTCTCCTTAGCGTGTGTGTGTATTTTTACCACTTTCTATACTACTGTTGGTAGTTTCTTCAAGCACCATTGTTGACCCATCCCTTACCTTGTTAAGGTATATCTTACTTACCGTTGTTGGTATTTCCTACTCTTTTTCTTTCTTGTTCTCTTTAAAAAAAATCTCTGTTTCTATATACTTTTCTGCCAAACTGTGTCTGTGAGACTGTTACCGTTATGGCTGAAAACAAGTTTCTCCAGTTAAATCCTCTAAAGGCACCTCTGGATTTAAAAGGTGTCAGAAACGCCAGGGTAAAATGCCCAACTCTGATGGGCATACCCTTTGTATCAATTGTTTGGGGAAAGTCCACTTACAAGAAAATTGCTCAATTTCTCATGGTCTTTCTACCTGTAAACTTACTGAATGTAAGAACAAATTAATACTTAAGGGACTTTTAAAATCTGATTTTGAAGAGGCTATTTCTGGGTCTAGAACTGAAGCCAGCTCTTCATCATCCTCTTCTTCCACTAGTAAGAAGAGACCTTCTTCACTTCCAAGTACTGCGGAATCATTCAAGAAGGTTTCTAGAAGACCTCCGGTGCAAAGAGTTCTTCAGCACTGAAAGGTATATCTGACTGTGTACCTACAAAATTGTTGGAGCCAACAGCAACTTCCTCGGCACCCACAGAGATATCTGTGCCGGAACAGTCTGAGCTGCCTATGTTCCCAAGGACAAAATATTCACCATCTGTTGACCCTTTTAAGGACAGACCACCAAGCCCTTTCCTCGAAGTGAAACCCCCTAGGTCTCCTTCTACTGCCTCAATTCGATCCACTAAGAGTCTCTTGGAAGCCATCATTGTGAGACTGCTGGATCAGCTCCTGACTGTGAGGGGATTGTCCTCAGTTCCTAGCCATTCTGGTGTTGGAACCAGCCTATATATGACACCACCTGTTACTCCTCCACCAACTCCTATTGAGTTATTGGAGACCACGGTTCTGACACTCCCAGCATTGACTGTCTCTGCTCCAGTAGCATCCTCTTCTCCAGTACTGAGAGCTGCCTTGAGCGCCTCTGGGCTTTCAGCATCGGTGGCCTCCTGGAGTCTACTCTCTGGCCAGGTCCAAGGTGCAGGGGTAAGTTTGCTTAACTTCAAAACTGTCCATGTCCTTTGGTGCCTTGGCCTTTGTAGGATCGACCCAGGCTTCTGTTTCAGGGGTCACCTGCTCAGTGTGGGGTGTGACCCCGGTTCCAGGCTCCCATCCTTCTATGGGGGCCGACCTTCTGGATCATGGAGAAGGCTTTGTCCACTGGGGACTCGATCTTTGCCATCTCTGTTGGGACAAGTTTCTATATCCCCTCAACCTGACCTGCCATCCTTCCTAAGACAAAGGGCACAAAAGTCCCAGGATAGACCCACTTTGGTGGTTACTTCTTTGGACACTTCCCCAGAGCATCCCCTTGAGGAAGTACCTGTGAAGAAGAAGTGCAAAAGGAAGCACTTAGACTCCTTGGAGGAGTCTTTCACCGAAAATACCGGTTTTGATGAAGGGAAAGGTTCCCCTAGGTCACCCCCTGATAATGATTACTTTGGGGACATCCTAGAAATCCTGAAACAGAGGGGTGGCTGGTCTTCCATCCAGGCATTTCTTGCTCAACACTCTACTTCTTGGATCTCTCCACCCGCTGATGATCTCATTAAATTGATCACTCAGCAGGCATGGGAGATGCCCAACTCCTTTCAGCCGATCCCCAAGAGGCCTGATCATATTCTGTCAGCCCCAAGGATGAGCCACACTGGTCTAAAGGCATATCTGTTAATGCCATGGTGATAGCTGCAGCCATGAAGAAAGAACATGCTGAAGAAATTACGTCTATCCATCCTCCTAACAAGGAGTCTAGGACTTTGGATAGGTTTGGGAAGTGCGTTTATGCTTCACCGACCTTCGCCCTTAGATCCCTGAATTATATGGTGCACTTTACAAGATTGCAGAGGGGTCTGATAAAGTAGCTTTCGATACCCTCTCCAGAGCAGTGGCTGAAGGGCTTCGGGACAAAGTTACCTCTCAGCTAGCAATCCTTGATGCGCTTTCTAACTTGTCCATGAGGCTGATTGCTCATGCAGCTGAAGGGACAACTAGAGCAGCAGGTTCAGGCATAGCCATTAGAAGGCACTCCTGGATGCACTTGTGTGACTTTGCGGAGCCATTTAAAGCATCATTTGTCAATGCTTCATTTGATGGATCTACTCTTTTTGGTCTCAAGGTAAAAGACACTTTAGCCAGATGTGAGAAAGCTGGCAAAACCCTTTCTGCCATTGGTATACGTTTCTCCACTCCTCAGTGGCCTTACTCTGGGATTCAGAGAAGTGGAAGACTATGGTTTAAAAAATCCAAATGGCCTTTACAGGATTTACGCGGTAAAGACTTTCCCCAGGGCACAGGGGAAAGTAATGGAATACGCTACCCAGAGGCAGAAATGGACCATAAAACCAGGGGTCCAGAGAAACTTTCTCTGGTACTTCCTATCAGCATCCCTGAATGGGGGCCTGATTGCCCTCTTCTGGAGGCAGTCAGGGGATGACTCTCTTTGCACCAATCTGCCTGGCAAATATTAAGTACAGACAAATGGATGCAGGGAATAATATCCAGAGGTTACCAAATTCCACAACCATTACCCCCCAGTAACCCAGAAAAAAACTCCTGGATGTTCCACACAGTCAAAGAGAAGTAGCAGTCATAGAAATTCAAAAACTACTAGACAAAAGTCATCCAGAAAGTAACACCAGATCAAACAGGATCCAGGTTTTACTCGAGGTTCTCTTTAGTGCCTAAAAAAAAACAGGGGAATGGAGATCCATCTTGGATCTCAGCCAATTCAGCACGGCAGTTCAGGAAACCAAATTGTGGATGTTCTTGGTACAGTTGATATTTCCATTCTTGGAAAAAGGTGATTGGATGTGCCTGGTAGACCTCCAGGATGCCTATTATCATATAAAATTGGACAAAGACTCCAGGAGGTTTCTGCGCTTCTGGTTGGGAGCCAGTCATTTCCATTTCAGTGCACTGCCCTTTGAACTCACCACAGCCCCCAGGGTGTTCACTAAATGCATGGCAGTGGTTGCAGCTTATCTCAGACTGCAGAGCTTTTGAGTTTTTCCATACCTCGACGACTGGCTCCTTACTGCTACCACCAGGCGTCAGAACGGGCAAGAGATTACACTCTACACCTCTGTACATCTCTAGGCATAACAACAAATTTCGAAAAGTCAAGCCTACAACCTTCTCAGCAGTTAGACTTCATTGGAGCCCACTTAGACACTGTCACATGAATCACTTTTCTTTATCCAGAAAGACTACAGTGCATCATATTCCAAGTCTGTCAAATTCTAAGAAACAACAGAGTGCCAGCAAAATTAGTGCTGCTTCGGTACTTTGCCATTTTCGGCACTGTAGTGTGGTCTTGGAGTTGGTATATTTAAGTAGGGGAGTGTGAGGGGCAAAGCTCCCTACTTAATGTAATGTTTGAAATTATTTATTTTATTTTTTTATTTTACATTTGTTGACCGGGCTAGTCTAACTGGATACATGTCCATTTTCAGTAGAGGCCCAGGGAGAAAAGCTCCAAGCATAAGCAATAACAATGTAAAAAAAAAAAATGGAGAGACCACAGAGGTTCCTCACCAGGAGAATCCAGGGCTTCAAACATCTACCATACACAGATAGGCTGAAAGCCCTATCCCTCTACTCAGTATCATACTCCAATGAAGTCTAACTGCTGAGAAGGTTGTAGGCTTGACTTTTCAAAATTTGTTGTTATGCCTAGAGATGTACAGAGGTGTTGAGTTTTTCCATACCTCGATGACTGGCTTTTTTTTTTTGTTGGAACAGTGATTTTTTTCCCTTAGAAAAAAATCGCTGTTCTGACACTTTGACAATTGCAAGCTTTCGCTTACATAGGGTAAATCAATCAACGTTCGCTTTTATAAGCGTTCAGTGATTTAATATAGACCCGGCTGTTATATCTGCCAGAAGAGTATCTGAACTTCAGGCCTTATCCTGCAAACGTTCATAGGAGGTTACTAGGCTATTAGCCCTGAGGCCCTTATAAGCCTAGCCAAGAATTTAGCCCATATTTAGACAAATCATGCCCCTGTCCAGCAGTGGCATGGGTGGAATCCCAGGGGTATATTTTCTGTTTCCCATCCAGTTATCCAGGTTGCACTTAAAAAGAGGTAAAGAGGCACTCTGCTTGATGTGGAGAGGGATTCTATTCCATAGATTGGGGGAGTCTCTGGGACACAAATCTGTCCTGCCAACAAGTCTTGTTGATGTCACAGACCAGTTTGAGGCCACACGTGCAGGTTAGTCGAGTGGAGCTTGACTTGCGGATATACAGCAGTCCCATCAAGGTGCGGTCCATGATCACCTTGTATGCCAGACAGAGGTCACCTCTGAGGAGTCTCTATGATACTGAGTAGAGGGATAGGGCTTTTAGCCTGTGTATGGTAGATGTTTGAAGCCCTGGATTCTCCTGGTGAGGAACCTCTGTGGTCTCTCCAGCTGCTGCATGTGCTTTGCTAGGTACATGCTGAAAGGAGCATTGTACTCAATAATGGGCCTTATAAGGGAAGAATACAAGGATATGACTTCCTTGTCCTTGGCTGAGATACCCTTACTTATGAGGCAGGCTATGTAGAAGGCTTTCCATACAATGGAAGCAACATGGTGGTCAAAACTCAGGTTGCTATCAACCTGGGTGCTCAAATCCCTCACGACTGATTGCATGTTTAGGACATTGTTATTAATGTGATAATTTGTGAGGACGTCACTCTCCTCAAAGGGAATGATGATGCATTTTTTTTTATTCAATTTGAGGCCATGTTTCTGACACCAGTCATTTGTCTGAGTGAGACCCTCTTGGAGGAGATCCACATCACTAGGGAAATTGATGACAGCACCCAGCTTCAAAGTCCTCTGCAAATGTCGTCAGTCATAGCTCACTGGATTTGGCCTGCACCTCAGAAAAGTGTATCCCAAATAACAGAGGCCCCGAGACTGAACCCTGGGGTACACCACTTATTACGGGTCTGCTGCTTGAGGTGGCTTCCTGTATTTTGACTACATGGGTTCTGTCAGTAAGCCAGTTTGCTGCCCATCTGGTAACATATGGATTGATGCCTAGTTGAGAGAGTTTATCTATTATGCCCAAGTGGGGAATAGTGTTAAAGGCTTTGGCCAGGTCAAGGTAGGTGGTGTACACTGTCTTCCCCTCATCCATGGCTTTGGTGACTGTCTCAAAGAAGTCAACCAAATTTAGCAGACGTGACCTCTTGACAACGCCAAACTGTGTGGGATCAAGTGTTTGGAGGTTGCCAATGTCCTTGTTAATGATCCATGATAATCCATTCCATGGCCTTATAGATCAGGCTAGTTAGGCTGATGGGTCTATAATTTCACAGATCGGTGGATGCTGCACCTTCGTGTAAAGAGATTACAGTGGCTGTCCTCCACTCATCTGGGATGAAGCCGGTACTCAGGCTTTGGTTGAATAGGGTGCCTAATGGTGCTGCAAGTTTCTGCCTGGGTTCACATAGGATGCAGTTTGGGATGTTATTGGGTCCCACGGAGGCTGCTGTTTTGACTTTGAGAGAGCAATGATGACCTTTTCCCTAGATATTAGGAGAAGGGGAGGGGGCAGGTGCTGGGGATGTTCTGATTTATTGATGGTGGGACAGAGGGATAAAGTTTTTGCTCCATACTTAACATTACACAAGGATAGGGTTGCACTTAGGACCAATCCATCCTTTTTACCAAAGGTGGTTTCAGAAGCTAACATAAATCAGACACTTTAATTGCCAGTCTTCTTCCATAATTTTACCAATAAATGGGAGTATTCCCTTCATTTGCTAGATGTCCACAGACAACTATGTTTTTACCTTCACAGAACAAAGAATTTCAGAAAAATCTGGCCAATTATTTGTTGCATTTTCTTTTCTGTCTCTAGCTAGTCCAGTTTCAAAGGTTACCTTGGCAAAGAGGCTTAGAGACTGTATTACTTTTGTCAGTTGAAAGGGCTTACAACTTCCACACCCAGTTAAAGACCATTCAGCCAAAGCAGTGGCAACGTTTGCAGTTTTTCATGCCAGAGCATCCTTGGATAATATTTGTGCAGCAGCCACTTGGTCTTCTCCACATACTTTTATCACTCATTACAGAAAAGCCGAAAGACACAACAACAACAACAACAAACTGGATCAGGTCTCGAGGGTACAGGCATCATTTGGTTCAGTGGTGCTTAGGAATATTCTTCCTGTGACCTCCCAAGAATAAGTAGCTGGGGTCTCTGTCCCACAGTCGAGGACTGAGTGAAGATTGACAACATCATAGGTTCATAGATTAGTCTATGACCCTATGACAACATCAGATAAAGAAGTTATGTCTTACCATAATGTTCCATCTGTGTTGTCGATCTTCACTAATCCTTGACATCTCTCCCCCTCCTTCCCCAACCTGAGACTCTTAGTGGATCAACTTTTCCATGGCTGGCTTCATATTACAGACACATAGCTGGTCTCTTGACTATTATGTCTATTATCATTAGTATATAATTTCTGCTTGTCTGTCTGCCGCTATATTGGGCAAACTCGATCTGAGGTAATTTTAAGAGGAGCATTATGGGTAGAGCCTGACTCGAGAGTTTGGAAGGCGCGAGCTGAAGTAAACTGCTGAGTCAGTTCCAAGGCTTGGAACCGAGCCCCACAGTCCAGGATTAATGAAGATCGACAACACAGGTGGAACGTTATGGTAAGACATAACTTCTTTTTCAGTCTGTCCACATATGACAGGTGCTGAAGACCCTGAATTTTCTTTGTAAGGAACCTTTGTGGTCTCTCCAATTGCTATAAGTGCTTGGACAGGTACATACCAAAGGAGATGTTATATTCTATTATTGGCCTGATGAGGGAGGAGTACAGGGGGAGCTATAACCTCCTTTTTTCTGGAGGCAATGCCCTTACTTATGAGATGACCAATGTAAAATGCCCTTCTTACCACTGTGGAGACATGGTGATCGAAGGCAAGGTTGCTAAAAACATGTGCCAGGTCTCTCACCACTGACTGCATGCTTAGTGTGTTATTGATGTGGTAGTTTGCAGGCACATCCATCACCCTTGCCAAAAGGGATGATAATGCATTTTTTTGCATTAAGTTTTAGACAATGGCTTTGGCACCAATCATTAGTCTGCGTAGGTCCCTCTTGCAGGGTGTTGACATAATTGGGGGGAATCAATGACTGCTCCAAGTTTGCTGTTGTCAGTAGATTTTGTCAGCCACAGACTTTAGTTTTAGCTTGCACATCAGAGAAGTAGATTCCAAACAGTAGGAGTCCCAGTACTGATCCCTGTGTAACACCACTGGTTACGGGTCTAATGGGGGAAGTGGAGTTCCCTATTTTGACTGTGAGTTCTGTCAGTAAGCCAATTTGCAACCCACCTGACAGTATAAGGGTTGATACACAACTGGGTGAGTTTGTCAATGATGCCTGAGTGGGGAGTTGTCAAAGCCCTTGGCCAGGTCCAGGTAGGCTGTATGCAGAGATCTGCCCTTGTCTAGGGCTTTAGTGACTGTCTCATAGAAGTCCACCAAGTTTAACAGGCATGACCTCCACTTGACAAAGCTAGACTGGGTGGGATCAAGTGTTTGGAGATTTCCTGTATCTTTGTTGATGAGGTCCGTGATAGTATACGCCATGGCTTTAAAGATAAGGCTGGTCAGGCTAATGGGTCTACAGTTCCCAGGGCCAGTAGATGCACCTCGTTTGTGCAAAGAGATGGCAGTAGCTGTTTTCCATACCACTAGGATGAAGCCAGTGCTAAGGCTGTGATCGAAAACAGTACCCAGGGGCATTGCTAATTCCTGTTTTAACAAATGTACTACACAGCCTGGAACATTATCTGGTCCCATGGAGGCTGTGTTTTGGTCTTGGAAAGGGTGCTTAAGACCTGCTTCTTGGAGATACTAGGTGGTGTACAGGAGGTGGGGATGTTTTGGGTATGAATGGTGGGGACAGGGGAGTGATGTTTTCACTGAACCTGTTAGCCAGCAGGTTTACTATATCCACAGGCTCTGTATATGTAGTGCCATTAACTGCAAGTTCTGCACATATCTGGGACTTACCTTTGAGGTTACAGTTGTAACTGAAAAATGCTTTATGCTTGTCCTTAGTCTGGGAAGCCAATTTGGATTCATAGTTAACCAGAAATCTCATTTGTTTGTTTAAGTTGAGGAGGGAGTGTTCCCAGTTCAGGGACCATGCACTCCTACTCTTAGATAGCAATTTCTTCCTCTTATTGTCTAGTATGTTTATGGTAGATGTCCACCACAGTTTCTCCAGCCAGCCTGGTCGACATGGGCATCCTGAGTCATAACAGTACCTGTTGTTGAGAGACCGGAGTGCTTGCATGATGTGGCGGATCTTGGCATTTGACAATCAACTGACTATGACCTTTTCCTTATCCAGCCTGGTGAGTGAGACATCTGTGTGTCTCACAATGGAATCACCTATGACTAAGATGTTTGGTTTTGTGTTTGTTTATCTTTAATGAATAATGATACACCACCTTTTATCCTATCAGGTATGACAGAGTCAATGCATTTGTACAGATGCTTGTATAGAGCTTTGGTGTATAACCCAGCATAGCTGTCCATTCCTTCTGTGGGGTGAGGGGCAATGAAGCTTTTTGTGCCATCTCTTAAGCAGTTGTAATTGGCCTTGGAGAAGCGTTTTAGTCTAGTTGTTGCTAAGGGTGGGTCTGATGTTATAGTCACTTGTAGCGAGATTGATTTGTGATCAGATCTCACCAGGGAGGGCTGCACACTGTGTGTGGAGTAACAATACCCCATGTTGGTGAGCACCAGATGCAAGATATTTGAGCCCCTTGTGGGGATGTCAACCAGCTGATCCAGGGCATTGGAGTTAATGAAATCCAGGAACCTTTGGGCAAGTGAGTCTGAACATGTATAATTTACCCAGTCAAATGGGTAATTAAAGTCACCCAAAACCAGGGTGTTTGATTGTATCTTGATTGACTCAAGTAGATCCAAGTAGACTAAGTGGATGGCCTGATTCATAGCTAACAATGACTTGGAGAGGAGTCATTCCAACAGTCAGTTGTACCTGGAGAAATTCCAGAGAGTCATGTTGAATAACCAGTCTAGAGGTGTGTTTATCTTTAATGAATAATGATACACCACCTCTTTTAGTTTTCACTCCTTTGGTTGCTCTCCTCAGCTTTAAACCAGGTCTCTGTGACTACACAAATGTGAGCGCCTTCCAAGGTGAGGACTGCTTCCAGTGACTGCAGTTTCAGGTTTAGACTCATAGCATTTAGCAGGATAACCTTAAGTTTGTTTTCAGAGGGTATTTTTACATTAGGAATTTTATTCCTGTGACATTGCCTAAAAAGGCACTATGGGGGTGGCAAGAGCCTTAGCCAGTAACCGAAATCCCAGGGATGACAGGTGAAGACCATCTCTGGCAAAGCATTGAGGCCTATTGATCATATTGTCCCAGGCTGATAGATACTGGATCCCCTTTGAATGACACTAGAAACTTAACCAGTTGCTGAAGTCAATACTTTTTTGTTTGTATTGTGGCATCATCCTAGGTGAAGGTAAAATGCTGCTTAAGGCTAATGACATACCTGCCTGGGACACACAATCTGAGAGCTCGATCATGACTCTCTTCATATAGTCGAGTGAGGTTTGTCTGAAGTCATTCACACCAACATGGACTATGACAGAGTCATAACAGTACCTGTTGTTGAGAGACCAGAGTGCTTGCATGATGTGGCGGATCTTGGCATTTGACAATCAACTGACTATGACCTTTTCCTTATCCAGCCTGGTGAGTGAGACATCTGCGTGTCTCACAATGGAATCACCTATGACTAAGATGTTTGGTTTTGTGTTATGCCTTGTGTTACACCTTAGGGACTTGTCTGGTGAGACTCTGTGAGATGCGTTATGTACTATGTTCTGCAGGTGATGTATTATTTGAGTCATGCTTGTGTTTGGCAGATTGCTGTTGTTTAGGTAAGCTTCTGGTAAGGACCTCTGTATATATAGGTTTATATGTTGTTGGTTTGGTTGGTGTGGGAGGTAAGCTGTCCATGGTGACAACCCGCTTATTGTCAGATGCACTGACTGGTGAGTGAGAGAGCCTGGATTCTAGGTTCTTGATATAAATGCATCTCACACATATTAAACTTGTATGAACTAGAAGAAGTGGGTTGTATGTGTACACGAGGAAAATGCTACATTGCCTCAGGATGCCCATGTCGACCAGGCTGGCTGGAGAAACTGTCCATACATAATGCTAGGTAAATTAATGCGATTGGAAATGGGGAGTAGACTAATGTGATCAGATATGGGGGGCAGATTAGACAGATGGACAGGAAGTTTTGAAGACTGATAGGAAGGTGCTCAGTGGAATGGAAATTATACCTAGGATTTTTTGCTTGTGGTTAGTAGGTTACAGTTCATAGCAGTATTTCTTTGACCTGAAATGTATTAAGGATGAGGGCTACACAAATGAGCTATAGCTGTATGTAAGGGAAAATTGTTGAATTTGTCTGTCTGACTATAGTGCACCGTTACACAGCACTGCATGGTGCTGCACTATGTGCTCATGCTCAAAGCAGGGCTTAAATGCCAGAAGCTAAGAACTTGAAAAAAATTAAAAAAAAAAGGTTAAAAGGCCAATCAGGATGCTTCCTCCAATCCCTAGACCTAGCCACCCTTCACCAGAGAGGAGCCAGTCAGCACAATTCTCTCACAGGAGTGCAGAAGAGACCCTTCTAATCCAAGATGGCCTGGAAAATGTGCTCAGAACAAACAGCCACTACAAACAAACAGACCCAGATGCAGTAAACCTGTATCTGGACTATGCTACTGCTACTAGCTACCCTAGCTTTGGCTGGAACCACTAGAGAATGTTTAACAAAGCAGAGAGACACTCAAAATGTTTAAAACAGCAGAAAATCAGCAAGGAGACTCAAAACAATGTTTTATACAGCTAACAACTCAGTTATTTTAGCACTGCTTGGTGGAAAACCAGATCAAGCAGAACAGATTTACTTTACAACAGTGAAATGTACCAGCAAATACTTAACAAGCAATGAAAATAGCAAAAAAGCTTAGGAAACAGTGAAAATGGCAGTAAAATATGATTTAACAGGCACAGCAAGGCAGACAATTTCAGTATAACAGTGCCGTTTAGTACACAGTATATAAATACAGTAGAAAAAGTAGGCTGCAGACAAAAAGTGTAGTAAATGGTATAAGTAAGTAAAAAAGCAGGCAAGTTAAGGTTTTTGGGAAGCTCCGAAGCCTCTATTCATTTGGTTTTTCAGCTCAGAGTTGTGGCTGTTAGCCCACCTCAGTTCAAACAAATGTAGTACTTATTGGCCACATGCAAGGAAGGAAGATTACACTGGTATGTATTCATACTTCATCTAAAACTGCTATAATGGAGCTTAAGAAAATTCTGGAGGAATAATCAGTTTTAAGCAGGGAATTTTACTTAAAGATGAGGAATGGCATTTGATTTGCAACAGGGAAAATGTGTCTTAGGTACCCAGAAGGAAAAATATAATAAAGGGGGGTAGATTTTTGAAGACATTTATAAAAATATTTGGAATGGAAGATGTGAATTCAGTAGTTGAAGTTCGGAGTGAATATACATATTATTCCCCAAGATAAAAAACTGGGCTAGGCAAGACAAAGTTTTGATACACATCCAAAGGCTATTTCAGATCATGCACCAATAATAACTGGAATAAAAATGCATGGTAATGAAATAAAAATGAGACAGTTGTGCTTTCCCACCTATCTGTTGAAAAGAGTGAAATTTAAGGAATGGATAGTGGAAATTATTCAGGAGTTATTAGAGAAGACAGAATTTTTTTCTGAAAATATATAGTTAAGGAGTGGAACAAAATTAAAGTGGAGTTTAAAAATATGGTGGAAGTGAAAGAGAGATATGGTTAAGAAGCAACAACAGTTATTTAGAGGGACTAATGAAAGTACTGCAGAATGGTGGAACCTCACAGAACAAGAAGAGGAGCAATTGCAGAGTGCTAAGCAGAAAATAAAAGATTACCTCAATAATATGCATGAGTTTAGAAAGATTGTTGTTAAGCAACTGTTGTTTGATAATAATGCCAGAGCACAAAATCTTTTAGCTCAACGACTCAGTCAACAAAAAATAGAAGGGGTTGTCACCAAGCTTTGGAAGCCTATAACAAGGAAGATAAGAGATCCTGTAGAGGTACTAATAATATTTTGGAAAGTTTATGAATGTCTGTGTAAAGCAGAGAAATATGGAGATCAAGAAATGGTACAAATGGAAATGTTTATGTAAAAATTAAATATGCCAAAGTTAAAAGGTAGGTGAGGCTCAATTACTAATATGATAGGAGGAGATGAGATAAAAATGATGATGTATAACCAATCAAGAGGAAAATCCCCAGGGGTAGATGGTATTCCTGTGTACTTTTGGAAGCTAGGAGGGAAAAAAATGATAGAGATCTGGAAGGTTTTGTTTAACAGTATTTTAAGAGGAGGAGAAACAGCAAATTCCTGGAAGGAAGCAATGGAGGTTGTAAGATCTAAATCGGGTAAAGACCCATCAGATCCAGCTTCATACAGGTCCATTTCAATCCTAAACCATGATTATAAAGTGTTTGTTTATAATGGCTAAAAGAATGGCAAAGGTAATGCCAAAATTAATAGACGTGGATCAATGTGGTTGTGGAGGGGAGGCAAACATTTGGCAGCATTAACAGAACATGGATGATCCAGAGAGAAGTTGAATGTAAGAAAATACCACTGTTGTTGTTGGGTCTTGATGCAGAGATAGCATTTGACAGAGTAACCTGGGAATTTATATGCAGGGCATTCACTCATAAGGTTATAAGGTTGATTAGGAGGATATATGAGGGATCAGAGGTGAAAAGTAGAGTGGGTGGGTTCTTCTATGATAATTTCTGTTTGAGCAGAGGAAACAGGCAGGGGTGCCCTCTTTCTCCTTTGTTATTTACATTATAAAACCATTGGCAAAGAAAATATTTGACTCAAAAATTCAAGGACATAATTGATATGATAGTCAAGAAAAGCTGTCTCTATTTGCAGATGATATTACTTTATACCTGATAAAACCAGAAAAGGACATTTCAATGTTGTGGAACATTTTCAGGCAGTTTCATATCTTTTTGGGGTAGAAAATTAATGAAGATAAAACAAAGGCAATAACTGTAAACTTTGTACCCACACACAAATTAATTCAGCGATATCAATATTTATAGGGATATGATAAAGTCAAGCACTTAGGAATATGGATTAAAAAGGATTCTGGTGTGGTAGTCAAGGACGTGGGAAGAAACTAAACAAAAGATAATACAAAAAGTGAGAAATTAGACGCTCTGATATATGGAAATGGAAGCAAGATACAAGCAGTTAAAATTTTTTTAATCCCTTTAGTTTTATACACAGGTCAGGCACATTTATATTAACAAGAGGAGAAGTTGTGGATAGCAATTAATAAGAGCTGAAGGATTTTATCTGGGAGGAAAAGACAGCAAAAGTCAAGTGAGATAAGCTGATTCTTCCAATTGAAAAATGTGGTTTGGGATTTTTTGATTTTAAGGGGTATTTTAGAGCAACACAATTAAGGCACCTATACATAGCACAAGCAGAAACCTATAATTCAAAGTGGAAAGGAATGATGATGAAACGGGGGGGGGGGAGCTCAAGAAACAAGGAGAGACTGAGATTTTGGATGCAGATCCTTAAGGAGAATAACCGTATATATGAAAAATATTATATTTATAAGGTAGGAGAAAGCATTCTAGGAACTAAGTCAACACAGAATTGGAGAAAGGAGGTTCTGCCAGTAAAGATGACTGCAATTAGGGAGACAGACAATAGGAAAGAGGGGGCTGGAATTTATTTGAGAAAACTGGTAAAAGAACCAAAGACCAGTGCTGGAAGAGATTTTAGTAGAATCTAGAACAGAAGCTGCTGTTAAAGAATACTTAGTAGAGCATACAAAATATTGTATGCTAACTATAAGAATCAGAGGAGTTTAGAAAGGATTGGAAAGAGATTGGATAAGTAATTCTCAAATAAACAATGGAGAGAATATATGTATGTCTCCCAAATATGCAGCAAAGTCTAGAAGATGTAGGATCTTTGTTTGGATGTGTTTACATAGGTATTTTTATACCCCAAATAGACTCCAAGGAATTTTTTCCTCAGATAGATGGCAAATGTTGGCGGTGTGATGGAGAAGAAAGAGGTAACTGGGAACATGTTTTCTGGGAGTGTAATGAGATGTTTTTCCTCAGGTAGACGGAAAATGTTGGAGGTGTGATGGAAAAGAAAGAGGTAACTGGGAACATGTTTTCTGGGAGTGTAATGAGATGACAGACTTTAAAGATTCCCTGCAAACTGCTGTCTTAGAGATACTGCGTGAGCATATTGATATAACTAAAGAAATTATTTTTGAGCTATGATACAGAGTTGGAATTGCGTCGACATAGTAAGGCCTTTCTAAGTCTAATTATGGTGCCTGCCAAAAAAGCAATTACTAGAAAATGGAAATCAAAGTCTAAACTAAGCAGTGAATACAGTAACAGAGATAAAACAACTGGAATTTGGATCTTTAGAGAAGGAGAGGTGCAAACCATATAGGAAAAAATGGGAATTTTAGGAACAATGCTTGCAGAGAAGGAACAAGGTTTAAAAGAAGGCAGGATTTGAATGAACTATGTAATGTTTGACAGACCTTGACTGAATAGATCAAAAGTAATTTATGTTTGCAACTACAATTATGTCATCATGGTATGTTTTTATTGATATAAATGTATCGTTGACTATGTCATATGTGATTATTTAATAAAGATGTTTCTTGTTTAAAAAAAAAAACCTGGAACCTAAAGAATACTACCACAATAAAAATAGTTTGTGTTTAAGAGTTTGCCATTTATGCTTCTGTAGTATCATCTGTGGTTCCAGAGATATGAATGTTTTTTGAAATTTGAGGACATAATTTTAGTATCAAAAAGCATAGGCTCTGCCCATTGGAAGTTATTGTGCACACTTCCAGAACTCCATTGGAGGGAATGAGTTAATATATACTAACTCAAAGACTGCATAAGACTGAGGGAAAGGGGGTACTTCCTTATCCCACACTGTCTGCCAGTCTTGCACTGACATGCACATGACTCACTGACCTTGCATGTGCGAGCACACACACACACCTTTCTCTGACTATCTGTCATGCACACACATTGTCATTAAAAATGCCTCACTGAAACACACATGCTTTCATCAGACAATTTCAGTTCATGCAGAGAAATATTCACTGATCTAGTGTTCAAATACACACAGCCTTTCATCCGCCAACATTTTAGGCATACTTAGACTATCATTGAAACAGACTGATGATTCCTATTTCTGCAAAAGTCTGTTTTTGATGGAATGAATGAATATAACCCATGCATGTATATATATATATATATATATATATATATATGTGTGTGTGTGTGTGTGTATACTGTATCTATATAGACATGTACATGCATATGCATTTATAAATACAGTTTCACCTTATTCAAGGAACAGTGGTGCTCAGAGCTGGATTAGAAGGGTATGTCTATGTGACTATACATTTTAGATGAGATGGAAGAGGGGAGGTGGTGTTAAACATACAGAAGTAGGGTTGGTACTCGGGCAGTAGAAAGAAGGTGAAGAGGACACAAAAAAGTAAGGGAACAAACAAGGGTGATTCAGAACTTGGATGGGTGGCATTAGTATGCATTGCAGACAGTCTGGCTGGGAAGACTGTGGATCTGTAGCCACTGATACAGGAGGTGGGGGTGGATATTGCCTGTATTATAGAAAGACTGGACTCTGACAAAAAGGATGTGCGACATAGATGTGTTTTGGTATAGGCTGTTCAGGAGTGACTGAAAAAGGAGGTATGGAGGTGGAATAATGAGATAGGTGAAGCAGGACATAAAATATGAGGCCTGAGAGAAGGAAAAACACAAAACAAGAGGGGGGTGAGGGAGTAAGTAGGGGCTGGAACATAGGGTAAGCACCTTGGGGTTTAAGAGAGAGGAAATGAGATGCTGTTGGGTTAATATAATGTACTGGCTGCAGGATGCATCAAGGGAGGAGAATGAAAGAGTTGAGGAGATAGAAGCGGAGTAGGAGGAAGGGAGTTGTCATCTTTGAGAAATCTGTGTCTGCCAGGAGCAGACAAGGAGAATGAGTTCCCGAGTGGAAAGGGAGAAGGAGTTTATTGAGATCTTGGTCAGGATGATTTAGCCAGCTCTTCAGGATTGTAAAAGAAAGAATAAAAATGTGATCTTGACTAAAGAGAAGGCAATTGGGGATGTCCAGATGAAAATGTCTTTAGCCAGTAGTAATCATATTAGTGTGAAAAGTAGAATGTTGGTAAAATTTACAAAGTTGAAGATTGGTGTGATATTTTAAGGAAGTTGTTGATGATAAGGTGGTGTAACAGATCAAAGATTATGGGTCTAGGAACAAGGAAAGGTTGTAAACAATGTATTGGAATGAGTTAGGGATGTGGTACCCAGGGCTGTGGACAAGAGTGTGAAGAAAATGAAAAAAGTGGATGGGGCTAGTGTGGCTGGACAAGAAGGGAAGGATAATAATGAGGACAAATGACTGGACATGCAAGTGGTGAAAGGAAGAGGTGAGGAGATGGATTAGGCACATACTGGAGGCAGGCAGTGTTTTAGGGCAATAAAGGTACAAGCTGAAAGGAGGTTGGCAGAAAGGGTCAGAATGAGGATCAAACAATTTTTTCAGGGTTATAGCAGAAAGAATGAAGGAAATAGGTGACGTACCTGACCTGTCTGAGTAAAGATGGAGGGGAGATCATGGGAGACTGGGAAAATCAATAGTTCTGCAGTACTGAATGACTGCTGTGATTCAGTCATGACAATGGAAAGCAAGATGAGAGTAGTATGCTGGGAGGGGGATTAGGCAAAGCGGAGAAAACCAATGCCAAGATGGTGAGAAATAAGGCTAAGAGAGGAACAAGCTCATTTAAGGAAGGCAAAAGCACAGGAACCAAATCGCTGCCCCAAATCGTACTTGAAATCTGGCTTGCGTGCTAGACTAGCAAATGCTGTGGCAGAGATTTTCATTGTCCACTGCTTGAGTGCTTGTAAGGATGGGAATATAACAAGTGTAGTACTGTTGTATGGTGAGAGGCAGTGTAGGAAAATAAATGGAACTACAGACATTTTAGCTTAATAGCTGTGGCCAAAAAAGTTATGGGAAAAATCATTTATAAAATTTTATCTAGAGGACAACATTCTGCAGCACAGCAACTAACACAGGTTTGTTGCCAGAGTGAGCTTGAGTACAGATAGATGTGGTGGTCTGTCTGATCTTCACAAGGTCTTTGACTAGGCCCTACAAAGGCAACTGCTACAAAAATTGGAATGATTTTGGTGTAGGATCTCGACTAAGGATTGCTGCATACATTAACGAGTTGTGGTGATTGGAACAGTGTCAGGAATAAGGAAAGTCATTAAAGGAGTACCGCATGGTTTTGTCCTAAGTCTGGTGCTCTTGTTGTGCATGCTTCAGACATATCTGGTACAAAAATGAATGGAGTCATCCTTTTTACTGCTGACACAGCCTTGGGTGCAGTGGTGGAGGATGGGGCAATAAAATTTAAGGAATGATTTGGAAAGACTGACAAAGAGAGCTAAAAAGTGTCAGTTCAGATTCAATGTAGACTAATACAGAGTACTTACACTCGAGTTACAGCATCCCTGATATGAAGTTTGAGAAGAGGGTATAGAATTGATGGCATCAGTGAAGGGAAAGGATCTGGCGCTGTTGATCACATCAGGATGAGAGCGAGAGTAGCGGTGACAACAAAAACAAAATGTTGGGGTATACTGACAGGGAGATAAACTCTAGAGAAAAGAAGGAATGCTTCTGCTCTATTAGTTTCTGCCAGACCCCACACCCTGAGCACTGTGTACAGTTTTTGAGACAGTACACTGAGAATAACATCAGGCTGCTAGGAGTCCAGAAGAAAGACACCAGGAGGATGCATGGAATGAAAGTGATAGGATAAACACCAGGCATTAGAGCAACTAAAACTCTCCTCACTAGACACCAGAAAAGATGGGTAGGGCATGATAAGGATGCACAAGACCATGTCAGGGTGATGAGAAAGAGTTATCATGGACAGAAACAACAGATTGGGAGGAGGATGGTACAGGTAACAAATTGTGGGGACCAACTAGTCTTAAACCTGCAAAAAGTGCCTCTATTGGGATTTTTGGAATGGGTGCTATAGAGTTAAATCACTGAGCTGTTTAAGGTGCACGTGACAGTAGGGGAACAGATGGAGTAAGATGGGAAGAAAGGAATGAACAGGAAGTAGAATGCTAATGTTTTTAAAAGCTTCCTGCCATCAAGCAAATGTAGTGCATATATGTGTGTGTGTGTTTGTGAGTGTGTGCAAAATGGTATCAGTCTGACTTTAGGCAGCAAGTAATTTGAGAGGGAATGGTTATATTAACATAAGGAATAATGGAACAATATACAAGTGATAAAAGAGTATGGATATATAGGTGTGGCACACACCTCTCAACTGTCCAGATTTTCACAGAATGTCCATTTTTTGTCTCATATTTTTAATCTGGTCCTCATAAAATTTGTGGTTTTCTAACAAATCACCGGGGATTAAAGTTCATAAATAATAACCATTTTAATTTTAAATGTCATATCCTTCAGATAATGCATGCTAAAGCAAAGCCTGTTATTCTAGCAACTTTCTAAGTTTTATGAGCAGTATTTAAAATCTGTCCCTAATTGTGGGCCTTTATATCTCCATTATTTTTAGCTTTGAGCAGTTGTTTTGCTCTAAAAGATTGAGAGGTAGAAGTATGATGTGGCATTAACATCCTTCAACCAAGATCATGGAAAATGAAGGCGGAATGATAGAAATAAAAGAATGCCAAAGCAATAAGTGTGGTTAAGGGCTTCACTAAGTGCATCAACAATCTTCAGCAGACATGAGTTTTTTTTTCTCCTAAGAAAGCAGCCCTGTAAGTGGTTTAAGCAGCCTAGAATGGATGCTAGGATTTATGAAATCATGCACTGCACATTTGCAGATTGCCTGACTACATTTCTAGTTTTAGTTACAGTGAGAGAATTAAATATGTTGACTGCAACATGTATACAGAAATTGCTTGAGGTCTGCAGCATGATACTCGGACTTGTAGAAATGATGGCATCAGAGAAGAGAAAGGTTTTTGGGTTATTAATCACACTTAGAGTAACAGTGACAAAAAATCTGAATCTTGGTGTACTGTCAGTCAGAGAAACTCTGGAAAAAAAATGTTTCCATCTTAATGTAAATGTGCCCTGGAGTATTCTGAAATGTAAGACACGAGGGGAAAATTGTAAGGTTTGTGATAGGTACAGTCTGCCTCAGGACATGGAAATTATTGCACTAGTAGTTTGTGTAAGGGAATTAAGAAAAAATGACAGGTTTGAGTATACCAACATGTCAGATATTTATTACATATTTGGAAGATACAGAACCATAGACAATTGTACCATCTAACAGAGTAGAAAGCAAAAATAGATAGCCATTTAATTGGACTTGGTGAGTTCAGTCCATGTTTAATGCATCAGTCAGAGTTATGTTGGTTTGACAATGTGGCCTAGATGTTCCTGTGTGTCCAGGGGTGGTTTTAAAGTGTTATCATGAATAAAAACAGATGTGGGATCAAACAGGGGAGCAATAAAGTCATAACAAAGGGTTTAAAATATGATTTTAATCTTTTTCTTCAGTACCTATTTCACCCCGTCTAACTTGTCTGTCTGGTCTGTATTGTTTGCAAAGAATGATGGATACGTTGGCAATGGATTGTCTTGTTATAACATTTCAGAATCACAGAATCAACCAAGTTAGACATCTCTCTAAGAATCTTTCGGATTTTTTTCTGTATTTGGTGACCCATGTACCACATCTCTTTTTAACAAGATCAAGACAACCATTATTCCTTGTAGCTATGAATAAGTGTTGCAACTTAAACGATGTGTGATTAAGTAAAACTAAAAAGGTCTACAACCTTGGGAGGATGCAAGCTCAAAACAGGGACACTCTCAAGGTCATTAAAAACACATTTTTCCAGGGAGCAAGGCCCCCTGCTCTGTTCTATACGTGACAACTGCCCACCCCAAAATGTTATATTTATCAAATGTGAAGTCATACAAACTTGGAGAAAATGGAAGTGAGGAAACATAAAACTACCTTTCCTCTTCTCCAAGTCCAGAGAACAACAAACAGAGGCACTCCTTGCAACCTAGCTGCTACCAGTGTATCGAAATGCTGTCAAAAGAGAACAGATTATCTTCCTACTTGAATGGTTGAGTACATGGCAAAGCAGGATACAGAAAACAGTAGGTTTTCTGTTGCTTTTAATTGATGCTTTCATGTTCCATTAAATTAAGAACTTGTAGATGGCTCTGAGTTTCGCTATACTCCATTCCTGGTTGATGTTTTGTTCATCTTAAATCAGGCCAGGATATTATTTAGTACCCTTAGTGTCATTACCAGAGTTTAATCTTGACCTGTCATGCAAGTAGGCATTGCTGTAGACTATCTCTAATTTACTATTCCAATGAAATTATATTTCTGAATAGAACAATAATGTTTTCTACCATCCTCTTAATAAGCCCTTTCCTTGTGCAGTCAGATCAAACTATCACAGCATTTGCACACTTATAATCTCTTGAATATAGGTTTCAGGTGAATTTAACAGTTTGAATGATATATTCATATGCCTCATTTGCTGTCAATGTTCTGAAATTATAGCGAGATTACACATCACTGTATAGTAATGCTGAATGTTCAACTGTGTGTAAAGCTATACATGCTTTATATAATTTGTTATATAGATGTGTTTGAGATTAATATGTCTAAATGCCATACAGTATATGTAATGTGCAGATCAACTGCTACGTTATATGGTTCTGAGTGTTATGTAGTACATTTTTACTATTAACTCATGCGATATATGTGATGTGGATCTTTTCTACACGGGCATCCACTGAAAAGAGTCTTTGCTCAGTTGGACTTTCTTAGCAAACAAAAGTAAATAAATAAATATACAGACAGCAATAGTTAAGGGACCATGTTTTATGGGCCTTAAAAGTGAGGCAGTTGAACTTGGGCTAGCCACCTGGTGGTGTAAAACCTTGACTCAAGATGATTGTCATTACTGAAGTGACACCTTGACCCCGTGTGCAAAATGGGAAAAGAGGTTGAGGATGGATGGATGGAAAAGTGTGGCAGTTGTTACTGACGAAACACAAAGTGCTACTTTCCTTTGTAAAGTGGCACTCCTGGAATTCTTCACCGAATATCTGCTAATGAATGAATGGTTTCCCAAATGTTGGTATCCAATCTGTGCATTCTTTGAAGTATTCTGGTAATTTTATCCTTGCTTAGTGCATTTACCACTCATTCATGACATGAGCAATTCAAACACAACTTTTGAATAAGCAAAAAGTGAAAAAACAACCTTGAGCAAAAGACAGCCACTGGAAAACCAACCTTCACTTCACTTGAATGCCTTTGTATATCCAGGGCTTAATGAAACCCTAAATATTAACTGTGTTTTAAAATTAAGGCACATAGAGGGTTGATGTTTTCCTTTTGGGTGTGCTCTTTTAATTGGAGGTTTTAATTGACATAATTGAGTGTTATTAAGTAATTAGCAAAATGCTTTATAATGTATGTTTTTTTATGTAACATTCAGTTCTGATCAATTCCCTCTAAGCTTTTGGATGAAAGCGCTTAACTAGTACATTTTACTGTGTTTTTACATTTGGTCATTACATTAAAGGTTGTTTTTTCCAGTGTCTGTCTTTGGCTCAAGGCTGTTTTTTTACGTTTTGCTGATTTGTGCTGTTATGTCGTGTGGACAACTTTTGAATAAATTGCTGTATTTAGGAAGTGATGTTCAGGTTGATTTTCTTTAAGGGATACTTTCATGCATTATTTAATGATTAAGTCACAAATGATCTTCCTTCTTACATTCATAGTCTGTGAGTGAAATACCCTCTCTGTATATGTCTAAACCTCTGAGAAGTGTACCAATAGACAAAAAAGTGTCTGAACTGAGCATTTCAGCTACAGACTCAGTCTCGTCAGTCTGAAGTAAAGGGTGTATGAGACTGAACAGCTACAGAACCAAATACATTAGTTATCTGTATGTTTATATTTCAGTATCCATCCCATAACATGATGACTAACTTGCTGTATATTCTACCAGAGAAACGATGCAACTATTTTGTATGTTTTCAACAGTTCATCTGCATTTTTAGTAGCAGTCATATATGGAGTTCACTTCTTCATTTCAGTCTGTACTGTGTGTGTGTGTGTGTGTGTGTGTGTGTGTATGTCGAGTGAGCACCTGTGTCTGTCTGAGATGGATGGGAAATAATATTATTCAGGTATTCTGCTTGGTTCCTTTTCTTTCCTGGTGGTATTAAGGGATCATATTAGCTGTATTCAGTTGAACGCATATAGAATTCATTATTTAAGCAATAATCAATGAATGGGTGTAGATATCACATGATTTGCCCATGATTGAAGTGGTTTTGCCTTATGATCAGAGTCAACCTTGGGTAAATCCTATGATACCCACACCCACTTGTGGATTATTACTATTATACAATAGCATTATTTAAGAAAGAAATTGCTTACTTTTCTTAAATTATGAGATTGAAAATGGGAACTGTTACATTCTTCTTCCCTCTAGCTTGCAAAGTGAAGTACTGCAGATGTTTGGTATGTATGTCTACACACTTACACAGTACATCACTTCGGTACATGTGATAGAATGGGGAAGGCAGCATTTCTGTATATTATATTCCTCTCTTTTGTTTTCCTCCTTCTCCCTTCTGTTGGGTTATGTTTTGGCTGTTTTACTCAAAAACACTGAGAGAAATTGTCATGGAACATAAAAATATTTGAAGGGATAGGGCAGAAATATGAGTGAAGTCAGGAACATTCTGCATATCTGTTAACAGGTATGGTTATGGTATTTCCAGTAAGCATACTTGTCAGCTGTTTAGACGATTTCTGTTTTTCATCATATTTTGTTCTATGCATCATCAAGTTTGCCTCAAAAATGGTCAGACTTTTTTTTTGCATTGGTATATGTTCAATTTACAGTGGACATGCTGACTGGGCTGTCCAATCAGCAAGTACATTTTGAATAAAAATTAGCCTTTATTGAATAGTTCTGGAAAGACAACATTACACTCTCTTTGCATGATGTAAACTAAGGGACATTTGTTATCTGGAGAGGCTGGGTGAAGATGTACAGAGCACATTGACCAACATATGTCAAAAATCAAACAGCAACAGCAGTATGTTTGCTCAGAATAACTAGATTATTGCCTATAGGTCTGTTTATTAAAAGAAAGTTCTAATATACAATAGGAGCATATACAGTACATTTTTTATTAAAACAATTGTGCAGGTGAAACTAGAAGTCAAACTGAAAAATAGAAGGGTTGTTTTTTATGCAAGATTATTTGCACTTCATTGTTCTATTTTTTATTATTTGCTAGGCACTTGAGGATTACCTGCAACAGAACAATACTCAGATTGATGATATTGTCACCCTAGTGCGTGGGCAGCTTACTAAACAGAACAGAGTTACCCTTGGGGCACTGGTTGTGCTTGATGTTCATGCAAGGGATGTCCTTGCAACTCTGGTGCAGAAAAAAGTTGGTGATGAAAATGACTTTGAGTGGTTAAGTCAGCTGAGATATTACTGGGAGGTAAGTGTCCTCTGTATGTAATTATGTGGTTGTTTACTTACAGTAATTGAATAGTTAGGAAATTATTATTTGTATATTAGTTGTTGATTTATTCATTCTCTGTAAGGTGTCATGCTTATTATATTGTAGATCATGTCCATATCTGACATTTAAAATTGCAAGAACTATATAGCAGAACTTTCAAAACAGATTAGTCTCATGCTGTTTATAGTTAATATTATTTTTATATTTATTTCCATTATTATCTCACAAGTCCTTTGACAGGCTTTCCGTCCATGTGAAGCTATATTTGTTTATTGCCTAATTTAAGCGCAGCCAAGACCACTGGATGGGGAATTGGAAATTTACACCAGGCCTGGCACCCATGTCCCCTTATGGACAGAGGTAGCTTAAAAATGCCTGTCCCCCAATGTCCTATTTGGATATAGGATGTCATTATTCTTTCAGGAAAATTTGATTAGGCTTACAAAGTCCCACCTCCAGGTTGTTAGGCTTGTAACAATCTATGAATGTGTGACTGAAATTAACAGCTACTGTAATTGCACATTTTTTGTAAAAACTCCACTGACCTGCAATATGCAACTAATAATATTAACACTTGAAAGTGTTCCATAATAATTGAGATATCCATGACATATTTATATTCTCGGGACAAACATGAAAGATAATTTTGATAGGTATGAGCTACGAAAATATAGACCAAAGGAAGGGTAATGGAGTTTGATTATAGATTCTATCCTGAAATTAATGGAGAAAAGCTGATGGAACACCAATATCTTTCAATTAGCAATACTTAAAAAATAATATTGAACCTTGTTAAAGGACTTTGTGTCAGTTGTACTACTTCATATACTGCGAGTTAGAGGTTAGAGGTATCCTCAAGAATATTCTTAACCTATTACTAAAATCAGGATCTAAGCAAACGGTTTGTTTACTAAAGAGCAATTCTATTTTTATACAACTGCTTATAAAACATCGTACAGTGAGTTCAGATTTGCGTAGAAAAGATCCAGTGTGAGAAAAACTTATATAGGTTTGGAATAATTATATTATTGTATAAAAAACTGTGAGCTGTAAAATTGGCATGTAGGTCGGTTAACTTTCATATTTATATTGATTATTAGAGCTATAGTGCTACAGATGTAAAATGACCCTTCCAGATGCACTTCCCATATAGCTGCTGCACTGTTTTTTATCCTTGGAATGTATCATTGGAATGATTATGAGGTACTGGACTCTCTGAAAAAGCTGCTCTATTGAAGACATGACTGTTTTATTCAAAAGTATTATTTCAATGGGATTGTAAATTATAGATAGGTTACAGCGACACCTATTTATATGGTAGGTCAAGATTAACAATGTCCCCTAAGGTAATGACACCAAGGGTACTAAATAAGATCCTGTCTTAATTTTATCTACATGTCAAAAGGTCACTCATTGTCTGTTATTCTATCTGCATTTTACGGTATTTTCATTTCCTGCCTGGTTAACAATGAACTTATAGGTAAGAGAAGAGCAAGAAGCACTCCAAACCATCCCAGTTAATTAATACCACCCCTTTCCCATAATGTAATCTGCAGGTCTTCCAGTCCAGATCTTCTTTGCTGCTCAAAGTGGTCACACCAGTTCCTAGATGGCCTCAGGCTACCGTCAGAGATTTTATACTTTTCTTCAGGCCTGAAGTGACAAATGAATCATAATTTCTCCCATTCGTGTTAATTTTTTACCATCATTCACTGTTCGAATTATTTTTTTCTCCAAAAAAAATCATACATTTTCATATCAGAATACCAGAAAGCCATACCTCTCAAACATTTTGTGAAGTGCTACAGTTTCATACTTAAAAACATTACATGGCTCCACTTTGACTGCAAACTTCTCCAAATTCCACTCTTTCATTAGCCAAGTTTTATAGCCAATGAGAGATCATTTTCGTAGAGTCAGTTGCAGTCAAAGGCTGACTAATGATAGATCAGATTTCAAGCTTTTATTTTTTTGAGCAACTCCTAGTTGGATAACACTAACAAAGGACTGCTGGCAGTTTTTCTGTTGTTGTTCGCCTCCTCCTTTTCTGCTCAGAACCTAGCGAAGATTTACAACAGTTACGTAATACATCAGTCGGCTACTGTGCTGGACAGAAGTTGAATGAGAAAGGATAGCTGGTCATTTCTAGGTCTGCAAGTAAGAGAGGTCATCTCAACTGTGCTTTATTTTTGCCTCATATTTTTGCACTGTCCCTAGTGAAATATTTATAACGAAATGAGAAATAAGACAAAAAAATGTATTGATAAAGATAAAAAAGACTTCTACTATAACCCACCAGCTGCCCTAAAATCATATCCAAAAAAATTCTGTAATGCCATAAACCAAATACTTCATACTGGTAATCCTGCTTCATCTAATCCCTCTCCTGACAAGTCTCCCAAAAAAACTGTTAACACCTTCTATGCCTGTTTCATTCAGTCAATAGCCAAATTTTTCAATCTTAATCTAAAATACTCCAGTAACAATGTTCCAAATTGCTTGGAACCTCCACCCACAGCTAACTCTGCAAACTCTTTTTTCCTTAAAGCACTGCTTACATCAAAACCCTTCTTTACAAACTAAAACCATGCTCTGTTTCTGTTGACCGTATCCCATCTTACTTTCTTCAGATTGCTGCTCCCTCTTTTGCTTTGCCAGTATCTATTTTAATCAACAGTTCCATCTCTGAAGCTAAAGTACCTGCTATCTGGAAACAATTCTACACCATACCTATTCACAAAGGTGGCAATTCCACAGAACTCTCAAACTTCAGACCAATAGCTATCCTCTCCCCTCTGTCTAAAGTCTTAGAAAAATGTATACATACACAAGTAATGCAATATCTTATACAGGGCACACTCCTCACTCCCACTCAGCACGGTTTCCGACCCAAACGTAGTACCACTATAGCTCTACTTTCCTTTCTCAACACCATTTCTATAGCTAGAGATAATCATAACCTTACCTCATGCTTATTCCTTGACCAATCAAAAGCCTTTGATACTGCTACTGAATAAACTCTCTGATCTCAACTTCTGTACTACAACAATAGCATGGTTCTCCAGCTATCGCACTGACCAACAGCAATCAGTAAGATGGCACTCCACACTATCATCTCCCCTTCCAGTGAAAATGGGTGTTCCCTAAAGATCCATCCTTAGACCAGTACTTTGCAATATCTTCAGAAACTCACTCTACTCCTCTTGTCCACAATCCTCATTAGTCCAATATGCAGATGACTCCATAGTTATCACCATTGCTAACTCACCCTCTGAACTTCTAACAGCTACCCAGTCTTCTTTCAACTCTGTTGAAACATGGCTCACCAGTAATCAGCTCATCCCTAATCCCCCCAAAAAACTTCTTACTTTTCTCCCCAAAACTGTTACTCATATCAAATCTACTTTTCAAATAAAACCACTAACTCACACTCTCATAGTTGCTGACTCTAGTACTAAACTCCTTGGTGTAACCATTGATGATCAGCTAAAATTCAACCTCCATATAAATAACTTTATCAGGAAAACCAATCAAAGACTAGGACTTCTCTACAGAAATAAAAAATTCCTAACCCCTGAATTTAGAACCACAGTAACACATGCTTATCTTTTGCCATGCCTAACATACTGCTCCCAAATACTCACAAATCTTAACTCCATCTTACTTAGCAAACTTGAATCAACCTATCACAAAATAGCCAGATTTGCTGCCCAACAAACCTACAAATCTCACCACTGTATCTCTCTCAAACATCTAAACTGGCTCAAACTACCACACCTCCTACTCCTCTCTCAGCTCCAAATTATACACTCCATTATTTATTCACCATCCTACTGTCCAGCACTAGGCACCATAATCTCCCACTATGTCCCATCCAGACTACTCAGGAGCTCCACCCTAGACCTTTTACAAATTTACAAACCCAAGTCCAAAATAGGAGCCATTACATACAGCTACCATCCCTGTATTGCTTGGAACAAACTCCCACAAGAAGTTAGATCACTTTCACATCCTAAACAAAGTATTCAAACTAGCCACTAAAGAGTACTTAAAAAGTCACTGGATTTGTACCTGTTCAAAGCCTTCTTGAATATACCTTCACTGAATAACAAACGTAACTTCCTCTCTCTTACCATCATTTCTTCTCCTCTATACCAAAACATTTGCAACTTAAACTAGTCTACTTCATAATTTTTTACCTAACACTATCTCCTTTCCTTCTGCTGTAGTATTCTTCATAACATTTTTATAGATAATTGTAACTGCATATATATAACTGTTCTAAAAGTTTTATTATGAATGATTATAATGTTAACTGTGTTTGTAATGGTTATATTTTTTGTAACTATGTTTTTGAGCTTTTCTCCCCGGGCTTCTGCTGAAAAAGGGCTTTTGCTCAGTCAAACAATCCTGGTTAACAAATGTAAAATAAATAAATAAATAAAATAAATAAATATTGTAAATTAGTGAGAAATACAGGTAGTCCTTAAT
This sequence comes from Protopterus annectens, assembly GCF_019279795.1. Lineage (NCBI taxonomy): Eukaryota > Metazoa > Chordata > Ceratodontiformes > Protopteridae > Protopterus > Protopterus annectens. The sequence goes on from NC_056737.1 coordinate 1,625,605,202, forward strand.
GCCAGACATTAGAGTTTCACACTTATTATTATGAAAAGACAAGTTTTTATTTTATTTATTTATTTTATTTTATTTTTGTTCATTGTGTTTGTCCAACCTGGTTTAGTCAAAACTCCCATTTTTAGTAGAGGCTCAAGGAGAAAAGCTCCAACATATTACAAACATTTTTTAAACAGACATTCAGTAATATATATATATATGGACAGTAAATAATAAAAAATGGAACCATAAAAAAAAATATATATATATATATATATATATATATATATATATATATATATATATATATATATATATATACACACCCAGACTTGTCTTTTAGTCTGCTAAGTTCAAGCTGCCTGATAGTTTGAGGGTGTGGAATATATAAATATATATAGATAGCTGCACCCTCCCACACACAAACACACACACACACACACACACACACACACACACCCCTTTCTAATTATACCAACTCCACAATTGCACAACATCAGGAAAGTGGCAAATTCCTAGTTGTGATCCTAGGGGCAGATCTAATCTTTGGTAAACTGGGAGCCAGTTTGTTTTTTGTACAGCAGTGTTCATTTCGTGGGCAGTGTATAATAGGTCTACATATTTTGTTTTTTAATATTTGAATAGTGTTGGTGTTTTTGGTAGAAACTGCTGATATATGAGGGAGGCTAAATTGGATTTGAGAGAGTAGGATTCCTTTTCCTGTTGCAGATCTGATGGAGTGTGAGAGAAAATAGGATAATGTTCATCATATTGATTAGTACTGCAGTAGCCTTAGCTATATGTGTTCTATCCTGTCAAGGATATAACAGCCAACCAACTTCCAAAGCTTCAGGGCATATTCCACACCCTCAAACTATCAAGCAGCTTGAACTTAGCAGACTAAAAGACAAGTCTGGGTGTAAAGCCCTTCAGAGCTTTACTGCCGCCAAATAGTATGCTCGTCTGAGGCTTTCAAGGATCAACTGTTGGCATGTGCTTTCCTTTGCTGGACAGATAAGTTTCCTTTGGGGGGAAAAACATCCATTTCCTTCATTTTATTGATGTTTTATTACTTTCCTCTTCAGGAAAGTTATTTTAAAGCTAGGAGTGTTGTGTTTTAATTGACTGTCTCAAGACTGTAATGTACTTTTAACAGGGGCGGCTCATCCTATCGGACTGCCGGACTGTAGAACCTAGAAAAAAACAAAAAAAAATCTGTTAAACAAAAAATTTACGACTGCCTTACCGGCAGTCCGGATAGGGACAAACAGGTACCCAGCAATCATTGCTGTGAGATACCAGGATTCTGTGCGTTGACAACCGCACCACACAGAGGAGCTCCGGACTGCTTCAGCCGCAGTCAGAGCCAATGAGAGGACTGAGCTGCTCTCGCAGGACTTGCAAGACTTTTTCAGTGCGTGGGCTTCAGTCACAGAATTTTGGTAGGTGAAGGAGCATGCAGGAGTACTGGGTCACTGATCGTTTGGGCTGATGGATTTACTAGGTCACTGAAGGATTACTGCAGTACCAGGTCGGATTTAGTCGCTGGTAGGAGCTGATCGGCGTGTGTGTCGCTGATCGTTCATTGGGCTGGTAGGAGCTGATCGGTGTGTGTGTCGCTGATCGTTCATTGGGCTGGTAGGAGCTGATCGGTGTGTGTGTCGCTGATCGTTTGTTGGGCTGGTAGGAGCTGATCGGTGTGTGTGGGAGCTGATCGGTGTGTGTGTCGCTGATCATTCGTTGGGCTGGTAGGAGCTGATCGGTGTGTGTGTCACTGATCATTCGTTGGGCTGGTAGGAGCTGATCGGTGTGTGTGTGTGTGTGTGTGTGTGTGTGTGTGTGTGTGTGTGTGTGTGTGTGTGTGTGTGTGTGTGTGTGTGTAATGCCCCAGTTACTATATACTGGTGGCTAGAGAGAACAAATGGTGGTGGGTAGAGATACCCAGGCTTGAACCCTGTACCTTGTATGCAGGTGTTAAGGACCTGAATTCCCTACCCACCACCATTTATAAAAAAAATTGCAGATTTTTGCCTCATATTTGATCTGATCTGTTCCTCATATCTGTGGTTTCTAAATGTTGCAATGCTTGATATTTGATGGTGCAGTGGTAGTATTGTTGCTTCACAGCTGCAGGTTCTCAGGTTTGATTCTTTGCTGGGGTGCCTTCTGTGTGGGGTCTGCATCTTCTCCCTGTGTTTGTGTGGGTTTGCTTTTGTGTCCTATGTTACTTACAAAGACATGTCTGCATTATTTCTTCCAGGGCCTCTGCTGAAAATTGTTTTTTTGTTCCAAGTCAGATTGTCCTGATTAACAAATGTTAAATAAAATTGACAGGCATTTGAATTTCAGACTTCAGGTTTCTGAATGTTTAATTCTGTACATATTTGATGGTGCAGTGGTAGACTTGTTGCCTCACAGCTATAGGTTTTCTGGTTTGATTCTTGGCTGGGGTGCCTTCTGTGTGGAGTCTGAATCTCATCCCTGTGTTTGTGTGGATTTGCTCTGGTGTCCTGCCATTTTACAAAGACATGTGTCTGCAGTATTTCTCCCTGGGCCTATGCTGAAAATTGTTTTTGTTCCGTCAGAAGTAGAATTCACAGGGATTTGTATTTCAGACTTCATATTCTTCAGAAAATACATAGTAACACAACCTTCTATTCTAGCAGTTTTGTAAGTTTATAAGATGAATATTTGAAATTTGTCCTTATTTTTGGGACTGTATTACCCCATTATTGGCTTTGTCCAGGTTTTTGTGCTAAGGTTGACAGCTATAGCAAGAACTGAATTCATTGAATATCTTTTGAGGGCTGTATTCCCTCATTACTGAGTTTGTCCAGGTGTTTTGTGCTAAGAGGTTGACAGCTATGGTGAGAACTGAATTCATTAAATGATAGCCATTTAAGTTTCAGTCTTCCTCTCGTTCACAAAGCAGCTGATTTGGCGTAGTGGTATGTTGCTCTGACTCTTTTGCACAGGGACCTTGGCAGTAAAATGTATGGTGGTAACACAGCATTTTATTCTAGCAACTTTCCAAGATTATACAAGCAATGTTTAATGTGTCCCTGGTTTTTGGGCTTTTAACCCCCCCCCCCAATAAATTTGACTTTTTCCAGATTTCTTGTGTTGCGAAGTTGAGATGCAGTTGAGTATTGAGTAGATTTTACAAGGAGCTGAGAGCTGCAGGGGAAGAGAAGTTTAGTGCTGCTTATGGTAAGTCAGCTTGCATTGTTAATAGCACAACAGGTTGTGTACTTGCTTTTGATGCAGATGGTTGTTGGTTCTACTCCCACAAGGTGTGAATGCTGCCGTACTGAAAAAGTTACGATACTAACTATGAGCCTGTTATCGGTTTGTTATCCATTTCCTATTGCAATATTACTAGCTTATCATTTTTAATGTAATATAGGCAATTTATTCCTCAGAGGCATCAGACACTTTATTTTTCGATGAAACCATGAAATATAAAGATGTTGGCTAGCAGCAACCTCTTCATTAGTTACAGATTTATTTAATGTGGAATTATTTAGATGACTTTTTTACTTCTTCAGAGATTGTGCATATTTACTGATAATGGTGGACTGTAGAATTGTGCATATTTACTAATAATGGTGGACTGTAGAATTGTGCATATTTACTGATAATGGTGGACTGTAGAAGTTTGAGTAGACTTTTATGATGGAAATGTTCTGAACTGGGCAGTTTTGTCATTATGGGTGCATGCATTTTGTTTCATTGTTTACTGGAAAGATGTTCTGAATTTGGCAGTTCTGCCACTGGTAAATGTATTTTCTTTGAATGTGGGTTTCAATGCTGTTTCAATGAATGTAAGTTTCAAGGGCAGAGAAGTTTTAATGCTAGGTTTGTTTAGCAGATGTCTTAGTGTTTGTGCTGTAAAATGCAAAATAAAACTTTCAAATGAAGTCCAAATCATCATATAAGTAAATCAGTATGCACATTAGTGTTTATGGTAAATGGAGTGAAATAGCCAAGTAATGGATCATTGGAATGGCTGCAGGGGGAGGCTCCATTTGACCATGATTTTCTGAGGGGGAAGGGTGGCAAACTTAAAGACTGCCCCATCTGAACTATACCTCCCAAATGTCCAAATTTTCAAAGAATGAATAGATTTTTGCTTCTTATTTTTGGTTTGTTCCTCATAACATTTGTGGTTTTCTGGCAAATCATTTAGGAATTAAGTCACTAAATAATGTCACACTGAGTTTCAGACTTCATAACCTTCAGAAAAATGCATGCTAAAGTAAGACCTGTTGTTCTATCAACTGTCTCAGTTTATACAAGAGCAATTTTTAGTACTGTTTATATGTTCCCCCAATATATTTGGCCTTGTCCAGATTTATTGCATTAACAGGTTGAGAGGTGCATGCAAATAAATTGCTTTATAGAATTAGGCATAGCCAAACCTCTCAACTGTCCTTGATTTTGGCTCAAAATGTTGCTCTTCTCCCTAGTAATCCCTCTGCAAAATAGCAATTTTGGAAGAAAACGTTGAGGGTTTACAATTAAGAAGTAACTGTAATAATCAGAGTTATAGATTACTTTTATTTCAGAAATGCATGTAGATTCTTTTATTTTGTCAGCTGCTCAAGTTAGCAGTACTAATATTAAAGTGTCCCTTCTTTGACAGGTTCCCAGCTGTATTGTGTGGCTATTTTATATTTTTACATCACATTTTTGGTCAATTTCTCATAAAATTGTGTTTTTTTTGGCAAAATTGTGGGAGGTTTTGGCAAATTAGTGACAAATCATTAAAGACTGAAGTTAGAAAATAAGGACAGACATTTGAGTTTCAGATTTCATACCATTCAGAAAATTCATACTAATGCAAGACCTATTCTATTATCTTTCTAAGTTTATAAAAGCAATATTTAAAAATTGTCCTTATTTTTGGGCCTTTGTCCCACTTCTTTGTATGGCTTTGTCTAGATTTCTTGCTCTGAGGTTGAGAGGTATGACAAATGTGTCAGGGCCATCACAGTCAGCCAGAGACATTTCAAATTGTGACATACTTCTTGCACCCCACTCCCCCATGTAGTGACTCTGGATGTGTCGAAGCAAGGCAAGGAGTAGTTATGCAGTGTAAATGTGCAGAGTATCGCCCCCATCCAAGGTAAACACAAGTACTAGTGGCTTTTCATCTGTCCTTGATTTTTGCAGAATGGTCTGGTTTCTGTCATATTTTTTGTACTGTTGATTTATACTTATTACTCAAAGTGCATGTTGCTCTGTGTTTAAGTAGCAATACTTTAATGACCATCAGGTAAGCTTGGCTGATATCGTAAGATGCAAGTAAGCTTTAATAAGCATACTGTTAAAGAATTGCCAACGTTGAAAGCCTTTCTGTTGTTGCCATGTAGAGAATACTTAACTAGATAATGTATAAGCCTTGGGTATTGAAATGCATACGACAGTATTTGTAATAAAGGACAGATTACATTATTTTAAGAAGCTCATTACACTTGGAGACTTCCAGTCATCTCTGCAGGCTTTACCCGTGAACTAAACAGAATGCCAACTGTGTGGTCCATGACCTGTACAGTAATCCTTTTAAGCAATGTATCTTGAGCTTATTTCTTGTTTGCTTTCCATTTTTTACTTTGATCATGTTTTCCCCATGAAACAAGTAGATAGTTGTCAGGCAGCAGGTCTTTTTTTGGATAAGAAACATTTTTACAAGTGGGGGCATCAGACATTTCTACTTTCAGCATGTTACTTGGTACTTTAATAAAGCTGAATATAAATTATAATTAAAACTGCAGTGCAAGAACTGGTTTGAGTTGAGTGCTACTTGATTTTGACTGGCATTCCATTAATGTATTTAAAAAGTAATTTATTTTTTCATGCCTCACAACCTTTTTGTTTCCCAATGCACTAAAATATTTTTATTCTTCTACACTTCATTTTGTCTTAATTGGACTCTCATAATGACGGTTTGGCACCCAGGGCAGTGTATTTAGTTAGTTTTTGTGGTTTTGAGCATAGTTCCTCCCCTTTCTAGTTGGCCACACCCCTTCCCCTTGACCCCACCCATTCAGCTGTCTCCTGCAGCCCCCCTTTGATTTGAAGTCACCAGCCACCACTGACTTTTAAATGGAGCACACTTAGGATCACAGGAGATTACTAGGCTATTGACCTGGAGATCATTTCAAGCCTAGCCATTTCATCCCAATGTAATACCATAGATACTCTAGTCACTACCCAGAGCTGTATTTATTGACTGCCCTTGCATCAGTAGGCTCAGACAGTATTTCAGAATGCCTTGTAAATAGCATGAAACATGACCTGTCGGGGCCTCTGGAATTACTATTTAACTGTAGCCTCCAAACAGGCTTCATGCCTCATGAATAGAGAAATGTAACAGTCATTCCTCTGCACAGTGACGGGCCATCTACAGACCCTGGAAACTACAGACCCATAAGTCTCATGAGTCTTACACGTAAAGCTGTGGAAAGAATTATTATGGAGATGATCAATAGAGATATAGTAAACCTCCAGACACTGGACCCAACCCAGTTTGGTTTCATCAAGGGCAGATCATGTCTACTCAACCTGGCAGATGTCTTTGAGAAGGTCACCAAAGCAGTGGGTGAGGGCAAAATCATTCACACTGCCTACCTGATCTCACCAACTATACTGAAACAGTAGAACTTAAATGGATCTTGAGGCTACAGGCTGATAAACATCCTGGTATTAATGCTTGTGTCTCTCTAAAACCTGTACTGAAAGGGAGGAAATTGGTTTAATGAAGTGATGAATTAACATAGCTGATTGAACATCTAACTGTTGTTAAACTGAGCTGTGATTTTGTGTTTTTATGATCTGAAGAAGCATTGGTTTTACAATGTGAAAGTGCTTATCTGGTTCATTTTTACAAATAAATACATCTGATGTTAATCTTCATTTATTCCTTATGTATGGGATCAGGTTCCGACCTCGGAACCTTGCCGACCTTTTTTCAAGATCGCGTCAGCCACAAACCTCTCGAGCTTTTACCCATCATGCCCTGCTCCCTCAGATTTAGTTTGCCGCATTGCTGTTCAGCCGTGTCCAGTCATTCCTCTCCAGCCAAGTGTATTTTTTAGATAATTTTTCGGTATTTTCTTAAAGATTTGTTAATTTTTTGACTTTATTAAGTAGTTTTTTTCTTATTCTCTATGACCGAAGACGCAGACTATGATGATGGGGAGGGGTCCCCATGTTTACCTTCTGACGAGGTTTCCTTTGGTGACATCCTCGAAATTTTAAAACAGAGAGGTGAATGGAAATCCTCTAACCCTTCCTGAGAGGAGTCTGTGTTCCTGCAGGCTTTTCGCGCCCGACCTCCTGGGTTATCCCACCTGCCGATAAGTTCATCAAATTCATCATGCAGCATGCGTGGAAGGCACCAAACTCTGTGGAAGCTATACCTTGTAGGCTGAACAAAATCCTTCCTCCCCCAGAAGAGTGCCCCCATTGGCTGAAAGGTCTCCCTATAGATGCTGTGGTAGTGGCAGCCGCTACAAAAAATGAACTGGCAGAGGAGAGCCAAACTGTTCACCTGCCAAATAAAGAATCCCGGGCGGTGGATAGATTAGGGAAATGAGTCTTTGCATCATCAACCTTTGCTGTTAGGTCCTTGAACTACCTGGTGCATTTCACAAGGCTGCAGAGAGACTTAGTGTCCCAACTCTCTGAGACTCTGGCCAGAGCAGTTTCTGATGAGGTCCGTGACAAAGTGGTCTCTCAGCGACCCTAGAATCAGTTTCCAATTCCGTGATGTGTTTGATATCCCACGCTACTGAGGGAGTGGCAAGAGCTGTGGGTGCAGGCATAGTCATGAGACGCCATGCCTGGATGCGCATTTGTGATTTTGTGGACCCCTTCAAGGCTTCCATCCTTAACTCCCCTATTGAGACCACTACTTTATTTGCGTCCAAGGTAAAAGATACAAAGACCAGATGTGAACAAGACGGTAAGGCCCTATCTGCCATCGGTGTCCATTTATCTTCTCCTCAGCAGTTCTATTCTAGGAATCAGAAGAGTGGGAAAATGTGGCACAAAAAGTTCCAGGGTCCTTTCCGTGACACTCAGGCCGAGTTTTCCCCCAGAGGCAGAGGGTGGAACTCTAACGGAAGACACCCCTTTCAGGGCAGGGGAGGTTCGTGAAACTGGGGCTCCAGAGGATTTTTATCTGGGCAGCCCTATCAGCGCTCCTAGAGAGCGGCTGATTGCTTTCCTCTGGAAGCATTCGGGAGTCATTTTTCCTTGTACCCTTCTGCCTGGCAAACCATAACCACAGATGTTTGGGTACAAAGGATCATCACCAGAGGATACCATATTCCATTATTATTCACTCCCACCTTACCCAAAAGCTAACCCGACATGCCACCCAGTCAAAGGGAGGCCGCAGCTGTAGAGATTTCAAAGCTGCTTCAAAAAAGAGTCATCCAAACCATCCCACCTCAGACCAGACAGGATCCGGCTTCTACACAAGATTCTTTTTGGTGCCAAAAAAGGCCAGGGACTGGAGACCAGTTCTGGATCTCAGAGCCCTAAACAAATTCGTAAAGACAGAAAAATTCCTGATGGTCACGGTTCAGTCTATTCTTCCACTTTTGGAAAAAGACGATTGGATGTGCTCCATAGATCTTCAAGATGCATACTACCACATAAAGGTGGAAAGGCACTCAAGAAGATATCTTCACTTCTGGGTGGGAGCCAGTCATTACCAGTTCCGATTACTGCCCTTCAGACTCTCTACAGCCCCCAGAGTCTTCACAAAGTGCATGGCAGTAGTCACAGCTCATCTGTGGCTTCAAGGGTTCCAGGTGTTTCCTTACCTAGACGACTGGCTCATTACTGCCCCAACAAGACGTCTACTGGATCAGGCTTTGACTTACACTCTTGGTACTGCTCAGCAGCTCGGAATATCGGTAAACTGGAAGAAGTCACACCTTACTCTGAGTCAGTCATTAGAGTACATTGGAGTGATTCTGGACACAATGACTTGTACAGCCTCCCTACCAGATCACAGAATTCAGAGGATCAAGCAACAGGTTCAGGCAATACTGTCACAAAATCTAGCCTCAGCTCTATTCGTTCTTCAATTGCTGGGATCGATGGCAGCCTCCATCACAATAGTTCCCCTAGCAAGGCTACACATGAGGCTTCTTCAATGGCTTCTTCTTATTCAGTGGTATCCATCCCTGCATCACTTATCTTTTCCGATTCGAATAACCAACATTTGCAAACAGGACTTGCTCTGGTGGATGTCAAACAACCCTCACCAGTGGTCTTTCCCATTCAACGCTCATCAGCCCAACATCACAGTGACCACAGATGCCTCCCTGATGGGGTGGGGGGGACTGTTTCAGGGAAGGACAGTCCAAGGCACTTGGTCACAGATGGAGGCCCATCTGCATATCAATATCCTATAACTGAGGATGGTGCTACTAGCGTTACAAGCATTCCAGTCATTCCTTCCATCAGGGACTATTGCAATTCACTCAGACAACATGGCAGTAGTCTGGTACATCAACAAACAAGGGGGAACCACATCATACCCACTCTGTCAAGAGGCCATAAGAATTTGGCAATGGGGAATAGCCTCCAACTGTTTTATGATAACGATGTACATTCCTGGGAACTCCAACGTGATAGTGGACAAATTGAGCAGATGCATTCTACAGCCTCACGAGTGGTCTCTCAATCCCCTTATGGCAGCGAAGATTTTCGACCAGTGGGGCCAGCCTTGCTGTGATCTGTTTGCATCCCTGTCCAATCAAAAGTGCAGCAACTACTTTTCCCTGATCCCCCCTCGGGGACACTTACCAAGAGATGCTCTAGTCCACAATTGGCCCCCGGGTCTACTATATGCCTATTCTCCAATGCCCCTCATTCATCTGTTCCTCAAGAAAGCACGTCGGTTGAAGAGCAAAGTGATCCTCATTGCCCCATATTGGCCTCGACAAGTTTGGTTTTCATTCCTGTGGCCTTTTTTGTTAGATCGACCATGGATTCTCAATCCAGCTCCAGAGTTAATCTCTTACCCACAGAACCTGGCTCATCTAAACCTATCCAGCCTGAAACTGACAGCTTGGTTTCTCCACTTCCAGTGATTGTCAGGCAGCATGACCTATCTTCCCCTGTGTGTAACATTCTAATTGCCTCTCATAGATCATCCACCAGACTAGTCTACCACAGCAAATGGAAGAGGTTTTCTCTCTGGCTACAAGATAAACAAATGGACCCTTTTTCAGCCCCTGTTCCTATTGTACTAGAATATCTTTCAGACCTTTTTAATTCGGGGGTAGCAGTCTCCACAGTTCGTCTTCATTTGGCTGCAATTTCTACTTTTCATAATGGCTTTCAGGGCTCTTCCTTAATATCACACAGACTTTGTAAGACCTTCCTGAAGGGCGTAGCTCAACTAAAACCTCCATTCAGAGAACCTGTCCAACCTTGGGACCTGGCCTTAGTCCTTCAAGAGTTGACAAATTCTCCTTTTGAGCCTGCATATACCTGTGACCTAAAGTATTTATCATGGAAAATGTTATTCTTAGTTGCTATTACCTCTGCCAGATGTATTTCTGAATTACAAGCCTTGTCTATCAAGCCACCCTACGTTATCTTTCACAAGGACAGAGTTTCATTAAGGACCAATCCGACCTTATTGCCTAAGGTCGTTTCTGAGTTATCTATCAATCAGACTATTAATTTCTCAGTGTTCTTCCCTAATTATTCTAACAGAGGGGGAATATTGCATGCATTCCTTGGATGTACATAGACAAATTTATTTTTACCTAGACAGGATAAATCTAATAGAAAATCTGACCAGCTGTTTTTAGCCTTTTCTGATTCCAGATTGGATTGCCCAGTTTTTAAAGTTACTTTAGCCACTTGGTTGAGAAATTGTATTACCTTAATTTATGACAAGAATGGTATCCCTTTACTGGGCAGAGTAAAGGCCCACTCCACAAGATCAGTGTCAACTTCAGCAGCCTTCCATGCTAGAACATCTGTGAATGACATTTGTGCAGCCACAACCTGGGCTAGGCATCATACTTTAATTGCTCATTACAAATTGGACTCGGCCTCCAGAGGCAGAGCTTCCTTTGGCTCTGTGGTGCTCTGGAATGACCTTCCTTAATGCCACCCAAGGAACGAGGTAGCTGGGGACTCTGTCCCATATGTAAGGAATAAACGAAGATTAACAACATCAGATAAAGAAGTTATGTCTTACCATAACGTTCCATCTGTGTTGTTTTATCTTCAGTTATTCATTATGGCCCACCCGCCTTCCCCCTCCGAAGGTTTCTGGTGGAACTCATTTGTCCTTCTTTTCAGTTGTTAGGTCATGTCTGACCAGAGGTAGCCTCGGCTTCACTTTTCCAACTTGCAAACTAGATCTGAGGTAACAGGGAGAAGGGCACGATGGGTAAAATCTTAGCTCAAGAGGTTTGTGGCTGACGCAAGCTTGAAAAAAGGCAGGCTCGGTTCCGAGGTCGGAACTGGATCCCATACGTAATGAATAAACAAAGATAAAACAACACAGATGGAACATTATGGTAAGACATAACTTCTTTTTTTACTGTGTGAAGTTGTGGTGTTCCTGACAATTTGTTTGCTTTGAATTTTTGGTGTTTATCTGGCAGTTACCTTTATCAGTGGCCTGGACTTGGTTCTTGTGTATGTACCTAACCAGGCATATCCAACAACTGGAACATTCCCAGAGGTTCCTTAACAAAAGAATACGTAGTAAGTAATATGTCCTGTGCAGACCACCTCAAGGCCCTATCCCTGTATTCTGTCTCCTACAGGCTTTTGAGGGGAGATCTATGCCTGGCATACAGGGCATTGACAGACCCCACTCTGATGAACCTCCTGCATATCCACAAAACAAACAGCACCAGAATTACCCATTCTAAAGACTTGAACCTTGCCTGTGATATAAATAGGACCTGCTGGAGAGATAGGTATGTATCCCAGAGACTACCCCGTCTATGGAAGAGGCTCCCCATCCATGTGAAGCAGAGTTCCTCCCTCATCCAATTCAAGTGCAACTTTGACAGTTGGGTGGGAAACACCTGTCTCTAATGGACACAGGCAACCTGTAAATGGTTCATCTCCCAGGCCGATATTTACACTTATGAAGGGTATCAGAACTTGTCAGAGATTTGGGATGCATGGCTAGGCTTAAAAAAAGGCCCTTTTGGTTGTTAGCCTAGTAAATACCTTTGAACCTGTTATACTCAATTATGGGCTTGATTAGTGATAATTTTAGAGGGGTTATAACCTCCTTTGCTCTAGACACAATGCTTTTGCTAATCAAGTGTGCTATGTAGAAAGCCTTCCTTATTACAGTAGACACATGGTAGTCAAAATTAAGGTTGCAATCTACTTGTGATCCCAGATATCTTACCACTTCATAGGTACATAGGGTATTGTTAATTTGATAGTGTGAAGGGACATTGTTTTTACCAAAGGGAATGATGATGCATTTCTTTGTATTCAGTTTGAGACCATGACTAAGACAAGACATCAGTTGTTGGTCTGTGTAAGACCCTCCTGAAGTATACTGACATAATTTGGGATTCAGTAATTGCACACAGTTTGCAGTCGTCCGCAAACTTGGTCAGCCTCTGCCACTTGGTCTTGGCCTGAACTTCTGAGAAGTATATACCAAACAGTAGGGGGCCCAGCACTAACCCTTGTGGCACCCCGCTGGTGACAGGTCTGCTGGTTGATGTAGAGTTACCCACTTTAATAGTGTGTGACTGGTTTGTGAACCAGTTGGCAACCTATCTTACAACAAAGGGGTTTGCATTCAGTTTGCTAAGTTTATCAGTAACACCTGAGTGTGGGATTGTGTCAAAGGCCTTTGTCAGGTTGAGCTATGCTGTGTGCACAGATTTGCCCTGGTCAATGGCCCTGGTTACATTTTTGAAGAAATCCACCAGGTTTAACAATCAGGATCTGCCTTTGACAAAGCCAAATTGGGTCGGCTTCAGGGTTTGGAGGTCGCCAATGTCTTTATTATGAGGTCTATGATAAACATTCCATGGCTTTATAGATGAGGCTGGTCAGACTTATGGGTCTATAATTGCCTGGGTCTGTTGATAAGCAACCTTTGTGGAGGGGATTAACTGTTGCTGTTCAGGAACAAAGCCAGTGGTTAGGCTGCAAATGAATAGGGTACGTAATGGTGGTGCTAGTTCATGTTTTAGTTTGTTTAGAAGGCAGCTTGAGATGCTGTCTGGTCCCATAGAGACTGTGTTTTTTTTGCCTTAGACAAAGCTTTAATGACCTGCTTTTTTTTCTCTCAGTTTAAAAGTAGTGTAATGTAACTGAAAAAATTTTTCTATGGAGAAACTGTATTTATATTTTAGAGGCTGGCATAGTGTTTTAAAGTGCTTCTTACTATATATTTTCCATCACGAAAGTAACTTTTGTAGACTGGTAGCATTTACTGGCAATTGTTACTTGTCTTTCCTGAGAAAGAGGCACCATTGTTGCACTGACCATGGAATAGTGTATCAGTTCCACAGTCAGTCCTTATTCCAGCAACAAAAATAAAAAGTTAAGCAAACAGCCTTTGCCATCTCAGCTGCAAGTGGGTAACTCTGCCTTGGTCATTTGTTGTACCTCACATTATGCATCTTTTACCCTGGATCCCTCTGGTGTAGCACCTACAGTCCTCTATGGGGTTAGTCACATTCTTTGTGGCTGTTGGGATCCCTTCAATGGGCATGGGAGATCCACTCTTGTTGGTCCTGGCAGACAGAACAGGGAAGAATACTCTACTGTTGCAGAATTGTGTGCCTGTCTCTGAGGAAACAGCTGCTGCCATTAGTAACACCAGTGTCCCCATTTTTCCTGTCAGAAAGAAACAAGCATTTATCTACTCCTCAAATTTCTTTGGATAGGAGTAGTTTACTTTGTTTGGCTTAGGGTTTAATTTATGATGTTATGTGATCCTATCTATTACATGATGGGCTACTGGCCACGGGCTGGCTCTCGACTCGGGCTGCTATGCTATGCTGGCGAGGGGCCCTCTTATTAGCTGAGCTATTTCTTATCCCACGATGCACCACCACTAATCCCCGTCTCAAACTTAGCTGGGCTAAGTACTGTTTTATTCAAAGTTTCCTGTCAGGAATTTTGCTAATTTTACCCCAAAAGCTGTTTTAACAGCTATTGTTGTTGTACGAGTGTGTTTGAAAACTTTTGTTGAGTCCATGTGAGGCAGAGCACCTCGCTGACTCTGTTCAAGAGAAATCTAGACCTGTGGATGGGAGATCGTAGGGTTTACCGGGAATCATCTCTGTGTCACTGCTGGACAGAGGCACAACAAACTAATGGGCACAGTATTTTTTCATAAGGGGTGGTATGAAGCCACAAAAATTTGGGCTAGGCTTATAAATGCCTTAGGGCAGATAGCCTAGTATAAACCTATGAACCTATGAACCTATGAAAATTGTGTTTTTGGTTTATTCTTATCTAGTGTCTTTGTTTTTCTAGGAGGTCAAGTACCTGCTTAAGTTAGAGGGTCTTGACCCTCATTTTCAGTGATTGTTGTACTAATTTTGTGTAATTTTCTGACATTGTGTTTTGTCTCTTAGTTTCACTTTCTTTGTGGTAAAATCTTTCACAAACAGCTACCTTAACTTGTTTTCTTAGTGTTAGTCAGCATGTCTAAGGAACACAGACCCTCTGGGTTTAAAAAGTGTGGTTACAAAATATGATAATAACTGACCACAAGCACCTACAGGAGTCAGTCCTCCAGGAGAGGAAGAATAAATTAGTATTAAAAGGACTGATTAAACCCTCCCGAGGAGGCCTTATCTTCCTCTTCCTCTCACCAGTTTGTCAGAACCGACTGCCAAAACTCAACAGACTCTCTTCGCACCGAAAGTCCTCCTCGGCACCGAGGGAAGTTGTGTTGCCGAGTATAGTCGAATCCATTCAGAGCGGGTCCCCTAGTCTATATGGAGCGATGGATGGAAGTCAGGATTCGACCCGACCGATGATGATCATCATCCTCAAGATGTCTGATTGGGACGACGACAGGGTACTCCTAAGACTTTTTCCAGTCTCGTGGTGTTTAAAAAGTTAGTTTCCCCAGCCCATTAGAAGGAGCCGATGGTCCACCCTGTTATTATGGTTCCTCCTCCAACAGCTGGCCTCGGCTTGGCTGTGGAGCTGGTGCGAGTGGGTTTTGGGGTTTTGTGACCCCGCCCGACCACTCCACAACTCGGGAGTTCGTTCTCACTGTTTTTCTTCTTCTCGCCCCGGCGGAGGGGCGCGGGAACTGATTTTTTCGGTCCCAAGCCCCTCTCAAAAAGGCCGCGCTGGGGGTACGCTTCTACCGTTATGGCCATGGAGTGGGACCTTCCCAGGATTCTGGTGGTCCGGCTACCTCCATGGTCTCCCCAGCTCCTTCCAGACTGGGTCTTGGCAGGCAGTCCCCCTGTAGCGGAGCCCCGGGGCCTGGGTTACCCCCCCCCCCCACTGTCCCCCCTCCTGGAGGTCCCTCTGAAGCTTCTCGGAGGAACCCCAGGAAAAGATCATGCAAGAGTCAGACACTGATCTTGATGATGCAGAGGGGTCCCCTAAGTCGTCCTCAGATGATGTCTCCTTTGCAGACATCCTGGAAGCCCTTAAACATTCTGCTGAGTTGGTGTTCCTTAAGGCAGCTCTTAGATTTGATCTTGCCTGCTCGTCCAAATAAGTTCCTCTCAGCACCCCCAGAAAAAGGTTTTTTGACGGAAGGTGTGGCTGTAGATGCCTTGGTGGTGGCATCTAACAAGATGTAGCAGATCCTCCTAATAAGGAGTCTAGGAGCATGGATAAGTTCAGCGGCCTTTACTTTAAGGTCCCTGAACTATCTCAGATTTCAGAGGGATCTGATTAAAGAACTTCAGATACCACCCCTCCTGGTAACCTGCCTGAGCAGCTGGCCCAGGTGGGCTCTCAGCTGGCTACGGCTGTCGTCCATATCAAAACTCGTCCATGAGGCTCATTTCTTGCGGCCGGGGGGCGAGTAGAGCGGGCGGTACAGGCATTGCTCTATAGAGGCAAGCCTGGCCTCGCCTGTGTCATTTTATGGAGGGCCTTGTCTTTCCTTCTTGCCCGCCCCTTTGATGGGTCCTCTTTGTTTGGACCCAAGGTAAAGGACACACTGAAGCAAGAAGGTAAGACTTTGACTGCTGTAGGGCATGATTTTAAGATGTTCTAGAGGCAGGGGATTCTGGAAGAGACACCGGCCCCAGAGGGCGGCAGAGGCCCTCGCAACACTGGAGACCGCCGGTCCTCCTGCGGTGGCTCTTCAGCCTTTCACAGTCCCTGAGGGATTGCCTGACTGTGCAGCTCGAGCCAGTCAAGGCACCTAAAAGCCTGGGAAGGTATCACTCAGGACCAATGGGTGCATTATCACTGGAGGTTACCATCCTTTTTTTCTACTCTCCACCTCAGTCCAAAATCCCGGACCGCCCCACCAGTCAACGGGAATCTGCAGCCTCAGAAGTTTCAAAGCTGCTGCAAAAGGAGTCATCCAACACAGACCAGATCGGATTAGGGACTTACTCAAGATTCTTTTGACCGGGACTTGAGGCCCATTTTGGATCTCAGCATTCTAAACCGTTCAGTCGAAAAGTCCAAGTTCCGAATGGTCACCCTACAATCCATTCTCCCACTGCTGGAGAAAGGTGTTTGGATGTGCTCCATAGATCTCAAGGACGCTTATTACCATATCATGGTACATCAAGCGTCCAGGAGACATCTGCGCTTCAGCCTAGTTTTCAGTTCCGCGCGCTGCCCTTTGGTCTCACCACAGCCCCCAGGGTGTTCACCAAATGTTTGGTGGTCGTGACTGCTCACCTGAGAAGTCTAGGATTCCAGGTGTTTCTGTATCCAGACGACTGGCTCCTAACTGCCACCTCCAAGCATCTACTATTCCCTACACCTAAGCCGATATCACTGGGGGCAATTCCCTTGGAATCACCTTCAATTGGCCTGCCTACAAGCCACGAGTATCACTGGGCAATTCCTGATCACCCTCTCAATTGGCTAAAGTCTATGTTGCTGCCATCTCAGTACGATAAGATTCATCGGAGTAGAGATAGACTCAAACTCTATCTACCTACAGAAAGGATTCAAACCATACAGGCTCAAGTTAGAGCCTTACTTCCAGATCCAAAGCCCCAGCCAGAATGGTCCTGCAGCTATTGGGATCCATGTCCACCACGGTTCTTCTAGTTCCAGCAAGGTTGCACATGAGAATTCTCCAGTGGCTTCTTTCAACTCAGTGGTCCTTTCAGGATCTCCCTCTGTCACCTCATATGGATCATGGTGGCTAGTGCCCTCCAATCTGGATCAGGGAAAACCCTTTGTTCCACCTCCTCCGCCTCCCAGATGGGGTGGGGGCATTCCCTGGGCAGGTCAGTCCAAGGCAAATGGCATACAACATGTTAGTTGTCTGGTACCTGAACAAACAGGTTGCAGAGAGGCCATGAGATTGGGAATGGGCAGTAAGCGTTACGGTTGCAAATCAGATTTTCAGCAAATGGGATCTCTTGGGGAACAAAATGATCTTACTTGCTCCTTACTGAAGGTCCATGGTTCCTGGATCAGATCCCAGACCTATTGGTTCATCAGTCGGGACTCTTCCACCAGTCCCTACACACCTTAAATTGGCTCCTCCTCTTCGACTATAGTCAGAAATCATACCCTTGATCCGAAGTTGTACACATTTTATCACAAAGAAATTGTATTCTAACAAATGGAAGAGATTTGCTATTTGGGCTCAACTCAGGGTCTGGATCCCAGCACTATTCAGTACTGAAATTTCTAACTTCCTTTCCCTTTTCAATCAAGGCTCTTCAGTCTCTACCATCAAGGTTCAGTTGGCAGCTATTTCCAATTTTCACGAATCTATAAACCCACCTTTAATGAGCAACAGGTTGTGTAAGACCTTCTTGAAAGGAAGACCTCCGATTTCTCATCCTGCTCCTCCATGGGATCTCGATGTGGTGTGCCTTAACTTCCAACCGGCAGCAACATGTGATTTAAAATTTCATGTGGAAAACTGCCTTTCTTCTGGCGATTACTTCTGCCAGAAGGGTTTCAGAGCTCCAAGCTTTGTCTGTAAAACCTCTTGTTTTTCACAAAGATAGAGTATCTCTCAGGCCAAATCCATCCTTTGTCCCTAAAGTTTGTTCCAGTTTCTGCCTACAACAGTCATTAGAACTTCCAGTCTTCTTTCCGAAGTATTCTAACAAAGCGGAATACATATTCCACACATTAGATGTCCACAGGCAATTGTGTTTTTATTTAAATAGGACCAAACAAACAAGGAAAACCGATCAATTGTTTGTATCCTTTTTGGACAATAAATTGGGCAAAGGGTCACTATTGCCAAATGGATCAGGGATTGTATTACTCAAGCTTATTCTTCTTCTAATAAAGAGCTTATGACCTCTGTCAAAGCTCATTCTACAAGAGCTATGGCTACTTCAATAGCATTCCATTCTAAGCTTGCCATTAGTAACATTTGTTTCATTTCTCACTACAAATTGGATGTGGCATCTAGAGTCATTTGGTTCCACAGTGCTCAGGAGTGTTTTCCAGTGAGCCACCCAGGATTTAGGTGCTAGGAACGCTGTCCCATCAGTACTGAATGTAGCGAGATAGGAACATAGGACATTTTTTCTTATGTTATATTATTTTACCATAACTAACTTTTTGGGATACCATCCCCATACCACACCCCCCCTCCTTCCCCTTCCTTGGAGATTCAGAGGGATATCAGAGGTCCGAATCCTGTTGTTTCATCTTGAAACATCTGGCAATGTTATATAAACAAGTTGTGTATGTGACAAACAAGATCTGGGGATTAGTGGTCCTGGGTGGTGGGATAAGAAATAAAATAGCTCAGCAGGGGCCTCGCCTCGCTCATAGCATAGGTCGTGGATGAGAGGAGGATCGGCTCCGAGCCCATCAGTACTGAATGTAGGCGAGATGGATCCCAAACATCTAAAGTTATGGTAAGTACATAACTAAAAGTTATTGATGTTTCTTGTCTAGTTTCTGGTAAAAGAAACAGATTCCTGTTGTCCTGAAGAGATTCAAGATTTTGAATGTGAATAAAAAGATGTAGGGAAAGATGCAGCATTTGTTCTCAAAATTTAGATTAAGACTTGTAGGAGAGCTCAGTTTTTGATTCTCCCTTTGGGGATTTCTCTTTCTCTGAGGCTATTGCTATAGTGTGCCAATATTTTCAGTAGGAGAACACTGAGATTTCTCACATCCTTAGAAAATAAAATGAGTTGTTATTGAAGGATTTTCCCGAACCCACACCAATTTCTCCTATTCTGTCTGCTTTAGAGGATGTGTGCGTGTTACTGCCTGCAGTTTTCCTGATAGTCAGCCAGCTGCCCCTAAAAAGGCAAATTGGATGTATAATGTTCCTCATTCTTTTACATTTCCCAGTGCCAAAGCAGTAATATGCTTGGAGACCAGTTCTGGATTTTTCTTTCTTAAACCTTTTTTGTGACAGTGACCAAATTCAAAATAATGTCACTTCACAACCTTCTTCCTCTTTCAAGTTTCCTGGACTTAAAAGATGCTTATCCTCATATCATATTTATCTAGACTTGAGATGTTTCTAAGGCTTTGTGTGTCTGGATCAAATTATCAAATCTCTGCCTTACCCTTTGGACTATCCACTGCACCAAGAGTGTTTACAAAGTCAGCAGCTTCAGTCATAGCTCATTGCAGGCTACAGGGTATATCCGCATTTTTCCATATTTAGATGAGTTGTTTATCTTTGCAGAGCCTCGTGTGAAGTGTCAGAAATCTCTCTCATGAGTTAGAGTTCCCTTACCCAAGCTGGGATTCTAGGAGAACATTCAAAAGTCTTTCTTAACTCCATACAAAATCATGATCATGGGATGTCAACTAGACACCTCAGTTCAAAGAGTTTTCTTCCACAGTAAAAACAGATCTTTATTTAGAACTATTCCTAATGTTTTACAGTCAGACTTGGATCACTGTGAAGGAATACCTCAAGATTTTGGTCTCATGGTGTCTATGATTCTCATGATATATATGGCAAGACTCCACAGAAAAAAGATGCAGTTGCATCTGAAATCTCTTTGGTCCCAGCATCAACATCCTTCATCTTTTCAAATCCCAGTCCTGGGGTTTGTCAGAAGAGAAATCTTTTGGTGGAGACAGATATCCTTAAATCCAGGATCTGATTGTTTTTTCATCCATTCCTGTACTGATGGGTCTTAGATCCAACTTTGCATCCATCTTTAGCCACTCGATAGCCTTTAGGCTACATAGCTTGAGCTCCTTGCCTTGCCCATAATCCCCCAGCTACTCCTGCGAAACCTCATATCTTGTTTGCTATTTTAGTGATAAGATGTGGCCGCCATTACCTCAAGCGATTTGTTTGCAAGAGATTTGTTTTGGGATTAGTGACATTTTTTTCCCATATTTATCTACTTTTTTTTCCCTGTAGGTTAATTCCTATTCTAATTCTCCCCTGTATAGATAAAAAAAGTTAATTTCTTAGAGTTTCCTCACTAGTTTTGATGCTTGGGCATGAAGCCCTCACCCTTATTTTCACTACATTTGCAGTACATCTTGCAATACCATTGCTGGTATTTATTTTTCTTTAGCTCCTTCTTTCTTCACTGTATTTAGGTGTTATTAGTACCATTGTTGGTAAAGTGATGTCAGAAAAAAACTACTGGTTTTAAAAAGTGCTCTGCTTGCAAACATAAAGTTTTAAATTCTGATAGCCATTCACTATGTGTGTGCTGTTGAAGTCCAGGGCATCTTATTGTTTCTTGTGAGACATGCTCTAACTTTAATAACAGGGCATTGGCTGAAAGGAAGAATAAATTAATTCTGAAAGGTCTACTTCTCTCCTCTGCGTTTTCTGACTTATTGGCACTGGATTTGTTGGATTTGGATTGACTCTGATGGTTTCAGGTTTGCCCTTTCCTCTTGGCTTGCCTCTGATGTTTGCTTTGAGAGTGGAATGAGGGGAGGGGTTTTTTTTGGTCCTTACAGGCTTCTTTGGATCTGGTGAGGGTGAGAACTGAGATCCCCCATGGCTTCAGCTTTTGAGATAGTGGATAGAGCTTTCTCCTCTTTGGTGGAAAAGACATCCTTATCCCCCTTGGGTCCACCCTACAGTCAACTGTCTACTGTGGAAGCTAGAGCTTTTTATCCTGCCCCATCAGGGCAGGCAGTCTGGTCATTTCTCGAGACTGTCCTCATTCCGGATACTGCTGGCACTTCCGAGTCCTTTCTAGAACCTCTCACCAAAGAGCCGCCTCAGAAGTGGATGTGTAAAAATAGACAGACTCTCCACAAGTGTTATTAACCAAAGATGCTGACATCGATGAAGGGGAAGGGTTCCCCAGATCACCCCTTGAGGACATTTCTTTCAGACAGATTCTCAAACTTCTGAAACAGAATGGGGGTTAGTCTTCTGACCCCCCCCACCCTTCCCAAGAGGAGTCAGTGTTCCTTGAGGCTTTCAGGACTGGCTCAGCCACGACTTGGGTAGTCCTCCTGGCAGATGAGATGATAGACCTCATCTCACACTGAGGTTTGAAGGATCCGAATGTCATGAAGTCCATTCCTAAATTCCTGGACAAGTATCTCGCTGCACCTAAAGATAGGGCTAATTGCAAAGTTCCCCATGTGGATGGTACAGCAGTTGCAGCAGTCACTAAGAAAAAGTTAATGGAACAGAGCTGTACTGCCCATCCTCCTAATAGGGAATCTAGAGAGTTGGACAGGTTTGGGGAGGTATGTCTATACATCAGCAACCTTTGCTTTAAGGTCTTTGAATTATTTGGCAGACATTATGAAATTTCAGAGGGAATTGATCAAATAGTTCTCCAATATTCTCTCTGGGTCCATGTCTGCAGAAGATAAGAAAGCAGTTTCTTCAGAGCTGGCCACCCTCTAGCCATTATCCATTGCTTCCATAATACTGATCTCTCATGCCTCAGAAGGAGCTGCTACAGTGGTGGGTTCAGGCATAACCATTAGAAGGCATTCCTGGATACACCTCTGTGATTTTGTGGAGCCCTTCAAGTCCTCATTCATCAGTGCCTCTTTTGATGGATCCACATTATTTGGCCCTAAGGTGAAAAGAGACTCTCTCCGGAAGCGAGCAAGATGAGAAGACTCTTTCTGCCACGGAATCTATTTTTCTACCCCTCAAACAGCCTTGTCCTAAAACCAGAGAAGGGGCAGAAAATTGTGGTTCAGAAAGTCACAAGGTTCTTCCCAAAACTCCTATGGAGAAAGATCCCCTCTCGGCAGAGAGAGGAACTGTAATGGGAGATGCCATCCTCATGGTAGAGGTGGTCTGCAACATCAGGGCTTCAGGGGTTCCCTCTTGGATAACTTCTATCAGCATACCTGAAGGGTTACTCGACTGTTGTACTCCAGAGGCAGTCGGGGATGTCTATCCCTGCACCCATAGGCCTGGATCATCATTACCAAAGATTCTTGAATGCAGAGTATTATATCCAGAGGTTATTATATACCATTTTCCTCCAAAATGCAACAGAAGAACTCCAAATGTTTCACCCACTCAGAGGAAAGCCACAGCTACAGAAATACAAAAGCTGCTAAAAAAAAAAACAGTCATCCAACCAGTCCTACCAGAACTGCAAGGATCCAGATCTTATTTTAGACTCTTTTTGATGCCAGAAAGACCAAAGACCTCAGACCAGGTTTGGATCTCAGTACTTTTAAATCAGTTTGTGAAACACTTAGAGTTCTGGATGGTCACAGTTCAGTCCACCCTGCCTCTTTTAAGAAAGGATGACTGGATGTGCTCTATAGATCTCTAGGATGCATACCATCATATCAAATTATACAGGCACTTCAGCAGATACCTACACTTCTGGCTGGGAGCCAGTCACTATCAGCTCAGAACACTGCCCTTTGGTCTCATCACTGCCCCCTGGGTGTTTTTTCCAAGTATACAGCAGTGGTTTCAACTCACCTGAGACTGCAAGGATTCTAGGTGTTTTGATATCTAGATGACTGGCTCCTATCGGCTTCCACCAAGCCTCTACTAATTCAAGACAGGGATTACTTGCTCCATCTCTGTTCCCAGCTGGGTATCACCATAAACCACTCAAAGTCTCAACTTTACCCAACACAACTCAAAAGTTCATTGGAGCCTGTCTAGATACCAACTCGCAAGTGTCAAGTCTACCTCAAACAAGATTGGAGAGATTAAGGAAACTGGCATTGCACATCCTTACCCTTCATTTCCCTCCAACCAGGTTAGTCCTCCAACTATTAGGTTAGATCGCAACCTCCATAGTTCAGGCCCTTCAGTGCGTTTCCATATGAGAATAACTGCAGTGAGACAATAGTCAGTAATACATCAACCAATGATGACTCCCATTCACATCATAAGTGTTTGTAGATGACACACAGCATGGTGGATTCATGCAGAGGAAGTTTCCCAGGGCTGCCGTTTCATTCTTCCTTCTCCCTAGGCCACAGTGACTATGGACACTTCCCAGCTGGGGTTTTGGGGGTCATTACTTGGGAAGGGCAATCCAAGGTACGTGGTCCCAGACAGAGGCCAGTCTTCATATCAGTGACCTAGAAATTAGAAGAGTCCTATATGTACTGCAGGCATTTCAAGATGTTCTCCCTCTAGGGATGATTACAATTCATATGGACATGTCATTGATTTGGTGCATCAACAAATGGTGAAACCAGATATTACCTGCTTTGCAGGGAGGCAGTGAGAGTTTGGCAATGGGTGATATCTTCCAACCGCTTTCTGTTGGCAATGTATATTCTGTGGAAAACCAGTGTGATGGCAAACAAACTGAGCAGGTCCATTTTACTCCCTAACAAGTGGCCTGTCAACCAGTCAGTGGCAGTCATGATTTTTCACTGTTGGGGTCAACTGTGCTGTGACTTGTTTGCCTCTCCCCTCAATACCAAGTGCAGCAGGTATTTTGCTTTGATCCCCTTGGTGGGGGAGACACCAAGAGACACTCTAATTCATGACTGGCCCTCAGGTCTATTAAATGCCATTCCTCCCACTCCTCATCACCAAGTTTATTCAGAAAGCTTTCCAACAAAAAAGCAAGGTGATCCTCATTGCCCAAGCTTTAGGTCCGAGACAACTTCAGAATAAAAAATAAACAAAAACAAGCGTTAAAAAACCACCAAAATGGTTGTTAATAAACACAATTAATAAACAATTAAATTAAAACTAGTTTAAAGCCCTGTTAAAACAAAGAATAAAGAGCATCAATATTTTAAATATTCACCTTAAAAATTTAAAAAAAAACTTACACTTAATATTAATAGCGACATTCAAGCAATGCTTTGTCATTTGATTTTTTGATTTGTCTCTCCCCTCCACACAAAGTTTAAAAAAATCCCACCCACCCTAAAGTCTTTAACTACTTCAATAACTGGTTTTTAGCAACTAGTATTTTAATTAATTGATTAATTGTTTAATTAAGTAACCATTTGGTGAGGTATTTAATGCTTGTTTTTTTTTCATTTTTTTGTATAAGAAGTCTCTCTCTGAAGCGATATTAAAGTTTTCATTACGCTATTTCTTGTGGATTATTTCTGACTGGCTTCCTGCTCCTGGTATCATTTTGTGTTGTGGTTTTTTCTCAGTGGTATTTTGACTGATCCTCATTGCCCCATTCTGACCTCATCAAGTATGGTTCCTTTTCCTTTGGCCTCATCTTCTTCACCCTCCCTGTACAATGAATCTTATTCAGCACCTTCTGTCTCTTCCATCCGAGCTGCCTCACCTGAACATGTTAGCCCTCAAGCTGACCACATGGTTTCTCCACTTTAAGTGATGACTTAAAATTCCAGGCTTTCCTCCATGGTTCACAACATTCTTATGTCATCCCAAAAAGCCTCTATCAGGAAACTTTATGAAAGTAAATGGAAAAGATTCTCTGTTTGGGCCTTTCAGAGACACTTAGACCCCTTTTCCACACTGATTCCAGATATTATTAATTTTCCAGCCTCCGTTTTCAACAAGGGAGCAAGCTATTTGACTGTCAAGATGCAGCTGGCTGCCATCTCAAATTTTCACTTGGGAAGAAATCATTCATCCTTAGCTTCCTTAAAATTGTACAAAGCCTTTCTTGAGGGTACCTTCCTGCTTTGGCCCCCAATAAAAAGATCCTGCACCTCTGTGGCACCTTACACTAGTTCTTCAGGCCCTCACTCAGCCCCACTTCAAACCACCAGCAAAGGCAAAGTTTAAATTTTTGTCCTGGAAAACTCTTTTTTTGGGTTCCATTATCTCAGCTAGACTGGTATCTGAACTCCAAGCTCTTTCTTCTTAAACACTTTACCTGATGTTTCACAAGGACAGGGTTTCACTTCAGACTAACTCTTCCTTTCTACCTATGTTGGTGTCAGAAACTAATATCAACCAGTCAATTAATCTAACAGTCTTCTTTCCAGAATTTTCAAACAAGGGAGAACACATGCTCCATCTACTGGATGTTTGTAGACAGCTCAGATATAGTCACAAAACTAACAATTTTAGGAAATCAGAGTAGCTGTTTGTATCCTTTTCCAAAGTTAAATTAGGCATAGAAGTGACAAAAGTGACTCTAACCAGATGGCTTACTGTTATATAAAGGAGCAAATGCCTGTCTTCATCCTAATGTCCTAAAGCACACTCCAACAGGTCTATAGCCACATTCTCTGCTTTTTGCTGTAAAGCATCTATAGATGACATCTGCGCAGCTGCTACATGGTCCACTGCTCATACCTTTATAGGTCATTACAAGTTAGACATTTTATCTAGAAATAGGGCAGCCTTTGCCTCTGCTGTACTCAGGAATATCCTTCCTTGAATACCACCCAAGATTACTCTAGTTGGAGACTTTGTTCCATCAGTTGAGGAAAGGATAAAAAAGGCAATATGAAATTTTAGTTGTGTACTCCCCATAACTCTGCATCTGTGTTGTCTGTTTTTATTCTTCATCAACTCCCCACCCACCATTCCCTCTCCTTTTTGTCTGATTTCTCTTATGACCTGAGGCATATTCATAATTAGTTCCTGATTAGTTTTCTGTTGTGTGGGCTCTCCTTATCTGGTCCTCCTCTCTGTTTTTCCACCTTTTCACCTTCTGTGTCATTTAATTCACAGATTACTGTTGCCTGATTTTTCATTTTTGCATTATGATTAACTAAATAGTGGGCAAACTCGATCTGAGGTATCTCAGAAGTTGTGGGGGGTTATGGGTAAGGGGAGGAGCTCAGGCTATAAAGTCTAAAGTCTACTGAGTGGCTGAGGACTCCCCACCCACCATTCCCCCTTTCCTTTTGTCTGAGTCCTGTTATGACCCGACAGATATTCCTGATTAGTTTCTGCTGTATGTGCTCCAGAATTATCCTTTTCTGGTTCTCCCCTCTGTTTTTACGCCTTTTCACTTTGTGTCCTTTAACTTACAGATTACTGTTACCTGATTTTACATTTTTACATTGTGATTAACTAAATAGAGGGCAAACTTGATAGGCAAGATTCTCTTCCAGGACTCCATGCAAGAAGACCTGGAAGATGGGGGGGGGGGCTTCTCTTTTCCTTGGACAGGAATGCTCTTGTATGCCTTTCCACCCTTACCACTACTATCCAGGGCACTTCGGAAGATTAAAAAAAAAACCCTCGAAGATCATTGTGGTGGCTCCCTCCTGACCCAAGCAACCATGATTCTTCCTTCTTTTGGTAATGGCTGGGGGCAATTAGCACAAGCTTCCTCACAGACTGGATCTGCTCATACAGGGATGTTTGATACACCCCAACATTAATCATCTTCAGTTGACTGCTTTGATGTTAGGGTCTTGATTTCTTTTAGGTATCTGTTTACTGAGGATGTGCAGCAAGTGCTAATGGAAACAAGAAAGCCTGCTACTATACAATTATATACTAGCAAATGGAAAAGGTTTTCTAGTTGTTGCCAAAGAAAGAAAATGCACCCATTTAAGGCTAGTTGTTCTCTGGTTTTACAGTATTTTTTTACTTTTCTATGGCCTTTCTTATTCCTCTGTCAAGGTTCATTTATTGGCTATTTCAGCACGTCTTTCCATGGATCCTTCTCTTTCAGTGTAGTCTCACATCAGAATGTACTTGAAATGAGTTTTGCATAAAAAGCTTCCAAGAAAACTGGTGGCCCTTCCTCGGGATCTTAATTTTGTGCTAGAAGACCTAACACTTGTTCCATTTGAACCAGCTAATCTAGCTGACTTGAGCTTCTTAACATGGAATACAGTTTTACTGATTGATGTGACCTCTGGAAGAAAGGTATCTGAGTTGCAAGCATTTATGGTGAGTCAACCCTATCTCATTTTCCATAGGCTTAGGGCTTGTTGGAGTACTGCCTCTGTACATAGTTTTATAAAGCACTATAAGCACTATAAACTTGATTCCTTCTCTGTTTCCAGATCAAGATTTGCTAGGACCATTCTCTAGGGGCTCCTGGACTCGTCTCCTTCCACTTCCCAAATGTAGCCAGCTATGGTAATCTACCCATATAGCTAAGGCTACTGCAGCAATGATCAATAGGATGAACATAGTACAGTTGTTTAAGCTGAACTTAGCATAACAGTACATGTTTGAATGATCACTGCTGCAGTAACAACTTTCCCCCTACATCCCCCTTGTTTTTTCATTGTTTTTTATGCCAGGGTGTGGACTTGTTCCTAGCGTAATCCTTTCAGGGCTCAGCCTCCCTCTGTCTGCTGGGAGGAAAGCTCTGAAGGGCTTAGCAACCAAACTTGTTTAATCAGGCCGGTTTGAACTGCTTGACAGTTTGGGCGTATGGAAGGTGCCCTGAAGCTTTGGAGGTTGGCTGACTGTTATATCCTTGGCAGGATTTAAACCATTTAGCTAAGTATACTGCAGCAGTGATCATTTGAACATCTACTATTAAACAACTTTACTTTTATCCTGTTTAAGTAATAGATGATCATCAGATAGCATGAGACGATTCTTACACTGTCTCAAGATACCCATCAGGCTTGCTGCAGAAGTTGTGGTGTAGTGCTGGTCCAGGAATGACTGTGAGGGCAGGAATAACTATAACTGCTTGTAGTTGACATTTAGAATAATGTCAGGGTGGACTTTCTACCGAGTATTTAAAGTTCAATATAAAAGAACTAGCCTGGAAATGTACCTGTCAACTGTTTAGATTTTCACAGAATGTCCAGATCTTTACCTCATATTTTTGATCTGTACCTCATAAAATTTGTGGTTTCCTGGCAAGTCATTGTGGATTGAATTCACTAAATAATAACAGACATTTGAGTCTTAAGATATCATATGCTTCAGAAAATGCATGACAACACAAAACATTTTATTATAGCAACTTGTTTTACATGTTTAAAAACAATGTTTAAATTTGTCTGTATTTCTGGGTCTTTATCCTTCATTATTTTAGGCTTTGTCCAGATTTTTTTTTTTATGTAAAGTTTGAGGGTATGCCTGGAAACCACATTCTGCCACCAGCAAGGAACAATAAACAAATTATAGTAAAAAAAAAAATCAGTAATTTGATAATAAAATCAGTTCAAGCAGTATATGTACACTCAATGTTAAGCAATTTTATCAAAGGTCTTTTAGCCTGATGAGTAGTTTAAGGTTAGACTTTGCAAAATGATACTTATGTGCTTACTGTCAACAACCAATAATTGGGGAGAGAGCAGAAATTATTTTATCAAATTATAACAAGAGGCAGGCAACAACAGATAACACTGGTTTTAAGAACAAAGCTCCAACAAGGTGGATGGAAGGGAAAAAGAATTAAGACACTCTGTTCTGACCTGATTGGCCTGGATCTGCCTTAATGCAAAGACAAGTCCTGAACTAGCCTGACATACAATCAGTGCATAAGAATGAAGCTAGGATTTAATGCCAACCGTTAGACACTTAAACAGCAAAGTGCAGTGGAACTCTGTACTAGGATTACTATTATAGGCTTAAAGACCTTATCTAAAGCAGATACAGACATTTGTGCAGTCACAGAGACCTGGTTCAAGGCTGTGGTGAGCACCCCAGCCATACCAGGTTACACCTCCTTCCACACGTTCAGACCTCAAACTGAAGGTGTGAAAACTAAAGGAGACTGTGTATCAATATTCATTAAAAATTAATACACCTCCGGATTGGTTAAATAGTACGACTCCCTGGAGACACTTCAGGTGCAGTTAACTCTTTGTAGGACACCTATTCAAATCATTGCCAGCTACAAGACCCCCTCCATGAATCAGGACACCCACTCTACCTATTTGAATCTACTTGAGTCTATCAAGATACATCCAAACACCATGGTGTTGGGAGATTTTAACTACACTTCCATTGACTGGGTAAATTACTAGTGCTCAAATTAATTTGCCCAAAGGTTCCTCAACTTTGTTAACTCCAGTACCCTGGACTAGCTGATTGACACCCCCACAAGGGGTGCCAACATCCTGGATCTGGTGCTTACCATTATGGGGGACCACTGTAGCACCCCCATTGTGAGGTGGTCCCTGGTGAGATCTGACCACAAATCGGTCTCCTTCGAAGTAGCTATCACACTTACCCCCCCCCCCCCAGCAGCAACTAAACTAAACAACTTCTCCAAAGCAGATTATAACCTCTGACAGGATAATATAAATAGCTTCACTGCAGCTTTTCCCTCAGATGGAACTGGCAACTATGCTGAGATCTACACCAATGCTTTATATAAACACCTGTATAACTGCATTGACTCAGTTATACCTGATAAGATCAAAACAAGCTCCTCAAGGAAGAGCAAACCTGCCTGGTGGACAATTGTCATTAACAGGCTTTACAATAAGAGGAAGAAATTGCTGTCTAAGAGTAAGAGGGACCAAGCCCACCAAAACTGGAAACACTCCCTCCTCAGCTTAAACAAGTAAATAAGACTTCTTGTGAAGTCCTACAAAGCAAACTACAAATCCAAATTAGCTTCACCAGTAAAGGACAACCACAAAGCATTCTATAGTTACATCTGTAACTTAAAAGGAAAGGCTCAGATTTGTGCAGAACTGGTAGTTAATGATACCACATATACTGAGCCTGTGGACATAGCTAGCCTGTTGGCCAACAGGTTCTGTGAAAATTCACTCCCCTGTCCCTGCCAAATGTACCTCTTGTCCCCTACCTTGTATCTCTGAAGAGCAGGTCATAAATGCCCTCTCTAAGGCCCAAAATACAGCATTTATGAGACCTAATAGCATCTCAGACTGCATGCTACATGAGTTCCAACATGAATTAGCAACACCATTGGGTACTCTTTTCAAGCATAGTCTAAGCACCGACATCATACCAGCTGAATGGAAAACACCCGCTGTTATTTTCTTGCACAAAGGTGGTGCTTCCACTGACCTCAGGATCTATAGACCTATTATCCTGACTAGCCTTATCTGCAAGGCCATGGAGTGAATCATTATGAACCTTATCAACAAAGATATAGGTAATCTCCAAACACGTGGCCCTGCTCAATTTGGATTTGTCAAAGAGAGACCATGCCTGTTAAACCTGGTGGACTTCTTCGAGACAGTTGCCAAGGCCCTGGACAAGAGGAAATCTGTGCATACAGCCTACCTGGACTTAGCCAATGCATTTGGCACTATCCCCCACTCAGGCATCATTGACAAACTCACCTATCTAGGCATCATACTTTATATCATTAGATGGGTCGCTAACTGGCTAACTGATAGAACTCGTATAGTTAAAATAAGGGAATCAACCTCCAACAGCAGACCTATAACCAGTGGTGGTCCACAGGGATCAGTCCTGGGACCTCTACTGCTTGGAATCTAATTATATGACGTACAAGCAAAGCTAAAGGTCTGTGGCTGACAAAGTTTGCTGATGACTGCAAACTGGGAGCAGTCATAGAGTCTCCAAATGATGTCAACATCCTACAAGAGAGTCTTACACAAACAAATGGTTGGTGCCAAAGTTATGGCCTTAAACTCAGTGCAAAAAATGCATTATCATACATTTCAGTAAAAGTGATGTTCCTGCTAACTACCACATCAATAGCAACAGCTTAAGTATGCACTCAGTGATGAGAGATCAGTGCACACAGGATGACAGCAACCTTACCTTTTACCAACATGTCTCCACAGTGGTAAGAAGTGCATTCTATATTGCTCATCTCATAAGTTAGGGCATTGCCTCCAGAAAAAAAGAAGTTATAACCTGCCTGTACTCTTCCCTCATCAGGCCAATAATTGAGTACAACACCCCTTTTGGTATGTACCTTTCTAAGCACCTGCAGCAATTGGAGAAACCACAAAGGTTCCTCACAAGAAAAATTCAAGGTCTTTACAATCTGTCCTATGGGGATCATCTGAAATTACTGTCACTTTATTCTGTTTCTTACATATTACCCAGAGGTGATCTCTGCCTTACATACAAGGCAATCTTTGACCCTACATTACTGGAAATGCATCATATCTGAAAGTCAAATGGTACACAGGTACTCGCTCTAAAGACCTTAACCTGGTATGTGACATTAATAAATCCTGCTGGAGGGACAGGAGTGTTTGGAACAGACCCCACTTCATGTCAAACAGAGGACCTCATTGGCCCTCTGCAAATGCAAGCTGGATGATTGGATGGGTGACTGTAAATTCACCCCGGGGGTTCCATCTGTGTCCCTCTTGGACAGGGGCAATAGGTGCTGATCGTGGAAATAAGTGTAAGAAATTGGCTAGGTTTGTAAGGGTCCCAGGGCCATTAGCCTAGTAACTTCCTGTGATCCTGTGATCCTATACAAACTGTTAAAAATTAATTTAAAAATCAGATCAAGAAATGAAAATACCATCTCTTTCTTTCTCTATGTAATAGAAGTATTGCAGTGCTTCTAAATGGATTCTTCTAAAGATCCAGAAGGGCTCTCCAGAAATTGTGGTGATGACTTTTGTTTCAGGCAACAGTGGTTCTCCCTTTTTTTCAGTTTTGGCAAGGGCAGTTACCACAGGCTTCCCCACAGACTAGATTTGGTCACACAAGACAGGGGTTGTTTGATATAACCAAACAAATACTCTTCAGCTGACTGCCTGGATGATATAATTTTAATACCTTTTAGGTACCTTTTTTCTGGGGACATGCAGCAGGTGCTTAAGGGCCATCTTCAGGCCCAGCTACCTCTGGTACTTGATTATTTGTGTGAGTTACTGTCCTCTGGCCTTTCATATTTCTCTAGTAAGATTTGTCAGCCATTCCTGCTTGTCTGCCCTTATATCTTCCCCTTTCTGACCATTCTCAAGTTATGCAGTATTTGAAAGGGGTGTTGCATATGCCTTAGTTTAGGAAACAGGTGGCTCCTCCTTTAGATCTTAATTTTGTGCTTGAAAAGCTTACCCTTTTCCCATTAGATGAAAAAACACTGAATACAGATCTCAGCAAGACTGAAAGTTATTTTATTAACGCTTCTGGTACCTCGGCTCAAATGCCTTCAAGGAATCTTTTCCCATTAGAGCCAACTCATTAGGCTGATGTGAGGTTCTTAACATGGAAGACTGTTTTACTCATTGCTCTAATTTCTGCTGGTAAAGTATCTTGAGTTGCAAGCAGTTATGGTGAGTCAGTCAGGCTTCATTTTTTTTAGATGGACAGGGTCTCTTTGAGAACTAACCCTTCTTTTATACCTGAAGAGGTCTCATAGTTTACCTTTTTGCCAAACTATTAATCTCTCTTTCTTCTTTCGTGAATCCAAAAACAAGACAGAAAAAAATCTTCACGCTCTACTGTATATCTTCAGGCAGCCCAGATACTACTTAGGCAAAACTTAAGCTTGCAGGAAAGTTAATTAGCTGTCTATCTTAAGAGGAAAGGTCAACCAGTGTCAAAGCAATTTCCAGATGGTTGTCTTGTGTTATTGCATTTTTGTTATTTTCACCATAATAATCCACTTTCTACCAGGGTGGCATTCTGGAAAGCAGTGGAATCAAAGTATTCAAGAGGCAGTAACATGGTTCTCTGTTCATACTTTCACAAAGCACTACAAACTGGATTTTTTTCTAGGCCCAAGAACAGGCTTTGCTAGGACCATTTTGCAGGGGCTTCTGGAGTCTTAGTTTATTTTTCCACCTCCCTTCTTAGTTTCTAAACTATGGTAATCAACCCAAATAGCTTAGGCTACTGCAACATTGGTCTAATTGTTGAAAATAGTGCAGTTATGTAAATAAACTTACCTTAACAGTAAATATTCTAATAGATCACCATTGAATTAGCTGTCCCTCTCTCCAGCCCCTTATCCTTGATGTGTTTTTTCTTTGCATCACCCAGGATTTGTATGTTTATGTCTTTCTGTATATTGTTTACTGTTGGACTTGTTTCCAACATTATCTTCTGTTTCTAGGCAAAAAAAGCTCTGAAGAAATCAGTGCTCTAACTGTTTATGGAGCTTATCTTAAGTTCCTGATTGTTAAAGTGATTGGAAGACATCCTAAAGCTTTGAAAGCTGGTTGGTCTCAGGGGTTAGGACCCAAATTGCTTAGGATACTGCAAAAGAGATCGATTAGAACATATACTGTTATAAGTTTGCTTGCACAACTGCATTTTCCCCTCAGGGAAAACCTTCCACTACATCAATTTATGTTTTTTTTGTGAAAATTTTCAGTTTATGCTAGAATTGCTTTGTACTTGGACTATCATTGTTTAAAATCTATTTTGTTAACTTTTTCTGCATTTCACTGTAGAATAAGTGTGCAGGGGCTGGATTTGGTGCTTTTGGAGACTGTCACTGAAAATTTTATATCAGTGGCTTTATTTTACAGTCAAAAGGTTTACGGATTCCCTCAGGCTGTGCCACCTGTCATACTCTGGTTCTTGCTTTCCCCATCTGTAAATAAATAAAAAAAAAAAACTTTGTAACTGAGTCTTTTAAGGCCTGTCTAGTTCCATCCATACCTCTCAACTGTCCCGAATTACTCGGTTTTTACCAAGTTTTGGGGTTCAAATAATGGGGTGCCACAATTCCCGAGTGGCACCTCTTCATTCCCGATTATTTTCCATTGTTTCTCAGCTTTTTTTTTTTTAATTTTTTTGGCGTTCGTTTTTGAGCTGACGTCATGGTCAGCTCCATCACCCTGTCGGAAATGAGCTCAAGGGCACGCATCACTGTTTGATTTGAATGGATCCACGAGTGGGAAGGAAACTAGTTTAAGGATCTGCAATGCTCCTGGTGAACGGACACTTGTATTTATATTTCTTTCATGGGAGACAGAGTTTCAGGTATCTGAACACTGGTTTCTGCTGGCCATAAACGGACACAAAGACACTAATATTTTCAGGTATCTGAACTGCTTGTATTTATATTTTTGGTTTCTGCTGCTGCGCTCATCGCATTTTCAGGTATCTGAACTTATTTCTACTGCTGGCATGAATGAGAGTGATGCTTGCATTTTCCTGAACTGCTTGTATTTATATTTTTGGTTTCTGCTGCTGCGCTCATCGCATTTTCAGGTATCTGAACTTATTTATGCTGCTGGCATGAATGAGAGTGATGCTTGCATTCTGCTGCTGCACTCGTCGTATTTTCAGGTATCTGAACTTATTTCTGCTGCTGGCATGAACAGGCACTCTTATTTATATATGGAGAGTAACATTCACATTTTCAGGTATCTGAACTACTTATATTGTCTTGCAGAGCTGAACTGGCCATGAACAGAGGTGTGTGTGTGTGTCTGTGTGTGTTTGTGTGTGTGTGTGGTGTTTCTTGAACCAAGATGCAACTTATAACTTAAAGGACAATTACTTGATGTTAGTGGCAGAATTATTTTAATTATATGTTATCTTGAGTTTAACAACCTTAACTATTAAGCGAGGCTTTAAATGTAAATAAGCTAGTTGGTTAAATAGACAGAATATTTAATTTACGGGGAAGCCCATGAAGCAAAGATGTTAGTCTGATATGTGTCTCTTATCTTAGATTTGGAAGTATAGAATTGGTAACATGCAGTTATAAAATAAGGTTGTTAATGTGTTTCAGTTGATCACTATTAGTACAGGACAGGGCATGTAATAAATGCAACATTTACACATATACATTCTGATAGCAGGTTGTTGCATATTTCTTTCTTGAAGTAAACTCAAATTATGAAACGTCTGCTCAGTGATAAGCATACGACCATGCTTCTTTCATGAAGAATTTGCTTTTATAATTCCAATTTTAGCTTTTCATGATAACAATATTATTATCAACCTGAAGTATGATGAAGTAAATTCTTGTTAATGTTATTTGATTGCATGATACAGTATGTTCATGAAAGTACAACATAAGTTACAACTTTATTTGATTTTTTTATGGTTTGGTTCATAGGTTCATAGGTTGGTACTAGGCTATCAGCCCTAGGGCCTATACAATCCTAGCCATAACAATTCCCTGGCTATTTCTTCCCACACTATTTACTTCCCTGGACCCCTGTCTAGCAGGGCGACTGACGTGATCCCCGGGGTGAATTTCCTTTCTCCCATGCAATCGTCAAGGTTCCTTTTGAAGAGGGCCAAAGAGGCACTCTGCTTGACATTTATGGGCAATCTATTCCAGAGTCCTTCCCACACTATTTACTTCCCTGGACCCCTGTCTAGCAGGGCGACTGACGTGATCCCCGGGGTGAATTTCCTTTCTCCCATGCAATCGTCAAGGTTCCTTTTGAAGAGGGCCAAAGAGGCACTCTGCTTGACATTTATGGGCAATCTTTTCCAGAGTCTGGGGAGTCTCTGGGTCAGGACCCTATCCCTCCAGCATGTTTTGTTTATTGTGATGACAAGGTTTAGATGCCTGGAGCACGTGGCTCTGAGGGATTGGGATTTCTTTAAGTGTAGCATGTCCAGCAGCTCTGGGTTTGACATGGCCTTGTATGTTAAGCAGAGATCGCCTCTGAGTAGACGATATGTGACAGAGTATAGCTGGAGTTTTTTAAGGCGGTCAGCGTAGGGCATCTGCTTTAGGCCTGTGATTCTTTTAGTGAGGTATTTCTGCGGCCTTTCCAGTTGTTGCAGATGTCTTGAGAGGTACATACCAAATAGGGCGTTGTATTCTATAATGGGTCTAATGAGGGATGAGTACAGTGGGACAATGACCTCCTTTTTTCTGGATGAAAAGCCCTTAGTGATGAGGTGTGCCACATAGAAGGATTTCCTGACTGTTGTGGTGATGTGGTTATCGAAGGTGAGACCACTGTCCACCTGTGTCCCCAAGTCTCTTATCACACTTTCGGTGTTTAGTGTACTGCCACCTATATGGTAATTCACAGGTACATGTTTTTTTTTCCTAAAGGGGATAACTATACATTTCTTGGCATTGAGCTTGAGCCCATGGCTCTGGCACCAAGCATCTGTTTCTGTAAGGCCCTTTTGTAGAGTATCCACATCATTTGTGGATTCAATAAAATGGCCCTTTAAGACATCTGTGCTGTGGGCTGTTATTTAAAAATCTGAATTCTAATGAAGGAATAGATGCATATTATGAAAAAGACTAATGCTAATAATGGAAAACTATGGAGCTTTCATGATAGTGAAGAAGCCCACAGTACTTAAGGGGAATCATATTGAATATTAATATTTTATGTTCCCTATCAAACTATATCAATGAACATGGATGGGCTTCAACAACGCAACAACAGAATTAGTTTACAGCCTATTTTATTTTGGTATGGTAACACAAAACCTTTTATTCTAGCAATTTTCTAAGTTTATTAGATCAGTATTTGAAAATTGTCCCTATTTTAGGGCTATATTCCACCATTATTGGCTTTGTCCAGGTTTTTTGTGCTAAGAGGTTGAGAACTATGGTGAGAAGTGAGAACTGAATTCAGTAAATGATAGCCATTTAAGTTTCAGTCTTCCTATCTTTCAGGAAGCTGCTGATTTGGCATAGTGGTATGTTACTCTGACTGTAGTGCACAGTGTCCTGGGTTCAAGACTTGGCAGGGAAATGCATGGTGGTAACACAACATTTTATTGTAGCAACTTTCCAAAATTATACAAGCAATGTTTAAAATGTGTCCGAGGTTTTTGGACTTTTGTACCCATCCCTCCCAAAAAAAAAAAACAAATTGAAAATAAGTGCGAGAAGCTGAGCAAGATGCCTATGGCTTACACTTTATTGTAGCAACTTTCCAAAATTATATAAGCAATGTTTAAAATGTGTCCCTGGTTTTTGGACTTTTGTACCCATCCCTCCCAAAAAAAAAAAATTGAAAATAAATGCGAGAAGCTGTGCAAGATGCCTATGGCTTACACTGTCATATATATATATATATATATATATATATATATATATATATAGATATATATATATATATATATATATATATATATATATATATATATGTATATATATATATATATATATATATATATATATATATATATATATATATATGTGTGTGTGTATATATATATATATATATATATGTATATATATATGTATATATATATATATATATATATGTGTGTGTATATATATATATATATATATATATATATATATATATATATATATATATATATATATATATGTGTGTGTATATATATATATATATATATGTGTGTGTGTGTGTATATATATATATATATATATATATATGTATGTATGTGTATATGTATGTATATCTATATAGATATATATATATATATATATATATATATATATATATATATATATATATACATATATATGGATCTAGGACAGTCTACCGAAAGACTGTTTCACCAAAAGTGAAATGGGCTGTCACAGTTTCGCGAAAGCACTTTTTAATGAAAAAAGTGCTTTCGCAAAGCTTTCGTAAAAGTACAGGGAATCGGGGGGAAGTGGTAGTGGGTGAGATCAGACTACAGTGGGGATAAGGGAATATTCCCTTTTCCCCACTATAGTGCGATCTCGGAGTGAGAATATAAAAGTAGGGTGGTGTGGGGGGCGGAGCCCCCCTGCGTAAACATGGTGTGTGTGTGTGTGTTTTTTTTTTGTTTGTTTTTGTGTATATGTGTGTGTGTGTGTGTTTTACCTTCCATTTACTGAAACTGCTTTTCGGTGAAAGCAGTTTCGTAAACGGTGTTCGTAGTTGGATTCGGACAGTTGGTCTTTCGATCAACTGTCCTAGATCCATATATATATATATATATATATATATATATATATACTAGCTGTACCCGGCCACGCATTGCTGTGGCTCAGTCTGGTTAAATGGAAAAGAAAGAAAAGAGAAAGCGCATGTTTCTAATATGTTTAATTTTACAATGCTTGTGGGTATACAATATTTTTTGTTGTTCCATTGTCTGTGCAGATATAGAGATTGTCTGGTTTGCCGACTGTAGAACACGCAACATATAATTGTCTATGTGAGAAGCAATCCATGTGTAGATCTAAACCTCACATTCCTAAATATTGGCCCTGAGCTTTGTGATGCTGATTGCAAACGCCAATCAAATTGGGAATTGTAATCTCTTAAATTGAAATGGCATATCCGTTGGAATCATAGGAATGAGGACATCTTCACCTTTGAAAGGTCCTGTCAAGATTGTTGCTTCTATGACGTTGCTCATTAATTTTTTTACTGCAAGCCATGTGCCGTTGCAAAGCTTTGGCTAGGTGATATTTCGCAACATGATAATTGGCACGCCAGTTTTCAATTGCAGTACATGCGGTGGCATCCCTGGCAGATCGAGTGAATTCAAAAATTCTGTTGGATAATTAACCGCTTTATCTGCTTCCACTACAGTGTCGATGGACTTGTATGTAACTGCCTTGCTTTGAATGTTAGACTGAATAATATTGTTAAGTTTGTAGATGTCTTTGTTCTTGGCCGCAAGAATAGCTCGTTCAGTCAGCCAATCGCGATTCTTATAATTGGTTTGAATATTGAGAAATACTTTTTCAACCAATTCTTCTTTTGATGTCACTAAATTGCAGAAGTTATGAGGCAATGAAATTCGTCCTGAGGTCAGATCAACCGTCACCTTTCCATTCCCAATTTCCAGCAATTGATGTGAGAATATCTCAGCTGATCGATCGTTTTGCAGCTGGACATGCATATTTGTAGTTAATTTTAACGTCTTTACGTGTCGCCACAAAGTAGAATATTTCAGGCAAGCATTTATTTCGTCCGCTGGTGTCAATCGAGGAGAACGAAGCAGATCTGAAGCTGCAGAACGCGATCGTGTGCTTGCAACCGTGCATCCTCAAGTCTGGCTGCACATCGCTCTGCTGCTTCTTCGGCATGTATTTGAGCCATTCTTTGTCTGTTTCACTTGTTCGCTGATGCCCGTTCTTCCTCAGTTTGATTTGCAATTACTCATCGCACTGCTTTCGCTCTGCGAGTACGACGACCTAAGTTTTATCTTCTGTGAGGCATTATTTGGATGAACTAAAGCAGATTGATTGCACTGAAAAAGAAGTAAGAAAGTTATAACAAAAACATATAAAATTGCATATTTGTATACAAATATATAGAATCCATAGTAGGTATATAAAAACACGTGCATATTCGAATGCAACATGTGACATCTATATAATAGTAGGTATATAAAAACACGCGCGTATTGGAATGCAACATGGTGTGAAAATTTCAAAGCAATTGGTGAAGAACTTTCGGAGATTTAAGATTTTGAACAAACTAACATTTACATTTTTATATATATATATATATATATATATATGTGTGTGTGTGTGTGTGTGTGTGTGTGTGTATGTATATATAAATATATAATGTGTGTGTGTGTGTATATATATATATATATATATATATATATATATATATATATATATGTGGTGTGTGTGTGTGTGTGTGTGTGTGTGGAAGTAGACTTTTATGATGGAAATGTTCTGAATTGGGCAGTTTTGTCATTAGTGGTTCATGATTTTGTTTCATTGCCTACTGGAAAAATGTTCAAACAATAAATATACAATGTGCTCTAACTTAAGTCTAACAAGTGTGTTGTATTATTATACAAGGAATATAATTTAATAAAGGCAGGAAGGTGTATCAAAGAACGCATATATGTTTCTTGTTTTGTGTGCAAGGGGCCTATAATTTGAAAACAGCCCAAAGGTAATCTTTATCCACCACTGACCAGATGCATTTTCTTTGGATGTGGTGTGGGTTTCAATGAATAAGAGTTTCAAGGGCAGAGAAGTTTTAACGGCAAGACTATTTTCATTGTGAGACAGTATTGGTTTGTTTAAAAGATATCTATTAGTGTTTGTGCATTGTGCTGTAAAATGTAAAAATAAAATCCAAATAATCATTGTAGAAGTAAAGGAGTATGTATGCACACATTAGTGTTTATGATGAATGGGACGAAATAGCCAGGTAATGGGACATTAGAATGGCTGCAGGGGGACTCTGCTGCCATATTTTTGTTTTCTGTTCTTCAGTTTGCATTTGAAGGTTGGTATCCCACAGTTCCATTGGAGTGGGCAGGGTTATGTAATTATGTATGCAAGTTTAAAGTTAACCAGTGTACATATTTGTACCTATTTTTCATGGGCCTTGTCCAGATTTTGATGTTTCCAGGTTGAGAGGTATGGTTCCATCACTGCTTCAGCAGCTAGTGGGTGGTTCTCCTCTGGCCATAACTAGTTTCTCTGACCACTCAACTTTTCTACCTGGTCTAGCTGCTCAGGAAGCCACTAATGACTGATAAATTGCCATATCATCTATGGCTGTAGAGTTGCCCTCATTGGGCAAGGGAGAACCTCTCTTGATGGTCTCAGGAGAAGGAGAGGGTGAAGGTATACTGCTTAGCTAAGGTAAGGTGCCTGATTCCCAGGTCAGTGTTTTTGTCATGGGTTGCTGTTCATCATGTTGATCAGTACTGCAATAGCCATAGCTACATGGGTTAAATCATGACAAGAAAATAACAGCTGGCCAGCTTCCAAAGGTTCAGGGCACCTTCCACATTCTCAAAATGTCAAGCAGCTTGAGCTAAGCTGACTAAAAATACAAACCTGGGAGTGAAGCCCCCCCCCCCCCAGAGCTTTACTGCCACCAAAGAGTATGCTTCTCTGAATCTTTCAAGGCTCAACATTTGGCTTGTGCTTTCCATTGTTGGGTAGATAAGTTCCCTTTGGTGAAAAAAACTTCCATTTTCTTAATTCTGT
This sequence comes from Protopterus annectens, assembly GCF_019279795.1. Taxonomy (NCBI): domain Eukaryota; kingdom Metazoa; phylum Chordata; order Ceratodontiformes; family Protopteridae; genus Protopterus; species Protopterus annectens. Next base: position 1,625,646,355 of record NC_056737.1, read on the forward strand.
TGTTGTTTTATTACTTTCCTCTTCAGGAAAGTTATTTTAAAGCTAGGAGTGTTGTGTTTTAATGGACTGTTTCGAGATTGTAATGCAAAAGAAGCACGCATTTTTCCTGTCGGTTTAATAGTGGTGTAAAATAATCAAAATAATTTTTTTGTGTGGAGAAAGTGTTTTTATTTTTGTTTTGTGTGGGCTGGCATAATGTGTTTTTCTGTCAAAAAATTAACTTTGTGGACTGGAAGTCTTCACTGGCAATTGCTGCTTGTCTTCCCTGGGAAAGAGGCATCATTTTCAGGTTGACCATGGAACAGAGTACTGGTCCAATGATTGGTTCTTCTTCCAGCCACAAAGAGAAAAAAAATAAGCAAATAGTTTTTGCCACCACATCAGGTAGAAGCTTGCCTCAGCTGCAAGTAGGTGATTATGCTGTGGCCATTTATTGGACCTCAGACTACTCATCTTTTATCCTAGATCCCTCAGGTGTAGTACCTACAGCCACAATGGGCCAGGGGTTAGCCACATCCTCTGTGACCATTGGGGTCCCCTCAGTAGACAAGGGAGAGAGACTCATGTTGGTTGGAGGAGGAACAGGGAAGGTTACCCTGTTGTGTCAGAATGCTGTGCCTATCTATGAGGCATTAGCTGCTGCCATTAGTAACATGGTTGGCCCCATTTTTCCTGTCAAAAAAAAGCAAAAAACCAAGCATGTATCTACTCCTCTTCAAATTTCCTTGGATGGTAGTAGTTTCCTGGGTCTGACACCGGATTTAATTCAGGCTATTGATCCTTCTTGTAAAGTAGTTTCTGGTAAAAGAAAGGAAGAGGAATTCCTCTTTCATAAAGTGATTTAAGACTCTGAATCTGAACAGGAAGATGCACAGACAGGCACGATACAGGGATTTTGCCTCAGATTTATGATTCAGACTCAGAGGTGAAACAGTTTTTAATTCTCCCTGTGGGGGTTTCATATAATCTGAAACTGTTTTTTAGAGTGTGCCAGTGTTTTCAGTTGGAGAACACTGGGGTTCCTCATTCCATCAGAAAATGCCATCAGATGTCCTTCTATATCACTGTTGCAGTATTCTAAATACAAGGGATCTCCTGCCCAGGGCAGCAAGATGCTTGGCTAATATACAAAAGCCTAAAGATCTTGTATGCACCATAAGTCACACTTATACTCCCCATACAGAACGTAAGGCATAAAAGGTACATACGGATGCAAATACCCATAACCTCTTTGCCTCCAGTTCAAACACCATTATTACTAGTTGGTCTGAATGCCTTGTTGCTGTACTAAATACTTAGCTGCCAGCTAAGTGCCCCGTTGAGGTAGTTTTTTTTTTTTATTTATTTTTTGATGTTGTATTTTATTTTGCTACCTAGAGTTCATGTCATCCAGGAAGGGAAAATGTCAGTGTGGGAGGCAGATTCCCCATAAGGACTGCCACAAATAGTATTTTTGTTTGGGTGATTATCATGACCATATTTCTTGTATCTGTTAAGGCATTTGTGCCTAAGACACTGAGAAAACCATTTGTCTTCCCTGGCCATTTATTTTGAAAACCGGTGGTTTAAGCAGTTAGCCCAGGGTATCATGGCAGAACCTTTTAACCCTGAGATATTCCAGCTAGGTAAGAAGAAAGCCAAGAAGCCTTGTCTGAATTCTTTAGCTGTCAAGCCTCCACCAGTCATCCCTCTAGAAGCAAATAGTTATGTAGATTGTTTGGCACCTACATTAGATTCTTCTGCCATGACCCTGTCAGAGGCCGGCATGGATATATCTTTTTTGCATCTCCTTTGAGGCTTTGTAGGTGTTTGCTGCAGATGTCGAGGGTGAACTGTGGTTCTTTATCTCAAGGGATTCTGCCAATACTAGTTAGGGAGGAGGTTCCGGGTTCTCTTAACAAATCTCGCCAAGGGTCAGAACCTCTGATATTTGTTGGGGCTAGTGCCCCTTCCAAGAAAAGACAAAAAATGAAGCATGTTTCAATCTATCCTAAGGATCCTCAAAGGGAATGACAAGTTTACTCGGGGCTTATTTTCTGTCCTGATGTCCGTAAAGCTTCTCAAGGGGTTTCAGTACCTGCTCCTCCATGGACCTCTACCCATTCTAAACAGCTTTGGGAACTGGATTCCTCAGATGAGGATTCAATGTCTGATGAGGGATCTTTGTCATATTCTTCTCAGATCCTTTTGCCTTTGGCTTATGGTTCTGATGAAGAGGAGTCTGTTAGCCCTGAGTCTCCTTTTGAAGAATTGTCATTTGGAGACACAGTTGCTAGGATGATGGAATACTTTAAGTTGGATTCATCTCAAGTGTCTGATATTCAGAGAAGATATTATGAGTTACTTCAAGTGGATACTCCTAAACCATTGGCAGTTCTTCCTGTGTAGGCTGTCTTGTTGGATACTTTCATTGCTGTTTCCAAGTCCCCTGATTCTCAGCCTCCTGCTCCTAAGAAACCTGATAGATTATATAAGGTTCCTGAGGATTGTCTATTTTTATTTAAATGTCCTTCTGCTGATCCTGCTATGGTGACAGTCTCTTCTGACAAGCCATCTAAGCTTTTGCCCTCTTCCAAATATTTGCCTTCTGATAAGGATAGTAGAGCAATGGAGAGGATTGGTAAGAAACTTTACACTGCTTCTACTTCGACCTTTAGGGATGTAAATTACCAGATGCACATGGCCAGGTATGCTTTGGCCTTGATTGCTCAGGCTTGTCAGGTTATTTCTGACCTCTCTGATTCTGAAGGCAAATCCTCTGCCTTATCTATTTTAGGTTTTGCTTGTCAAGTGGCTCACCACTCTATTAAGTGTAGCTATGATGTTGCTGATTTCTCTTTCAGGCCTGTGTGTTTTTGAGTCTCTCATGAGGTGTTATTTTTTGCTTCATCTCCAGTCTCTGCCTGAGGACATTAAGGCCAAGTTGATGGATACCCCTTTGGATAATAAACATTGTTTTGAGACTGCTGCTGCTGCTGACATATTTAACTCTCTTCAAGAGAAAGGCAAAGCCTTGCAGGACCTTAAACATATTTTTGTCTCTCCTGTCCCAGAGTTCCAGAAGAAGTATCCTTCTATATCTGCTTTTGTTTGCAGGCAACACTCCCAGGCCTCTAAGTGCAGGAAGGCCCCTTCTGCTAAGGCTTCACATATTTCTGTGGCCCAGTTTAACATTTGCCCCCCCCCATTTTAGAACAGGTTTCTTTGTCCCTTTGGCTTTCAGTTTGTCTTCCAAATTGATGACTCATCACTTCAGACTCTTGGATTCTTTCTGTCATCTGTCAGCGTTAATTCATGGTATGCAAGTCTCTCCCTCCTTTTTCAGGGATTCCTCAACTTCCTGTGGAGCACTTCTAATATCCTGGAGTTTCTGGGGTTACCTGGTGAACCAGGGAACCCAACCTCTCCCCTCTTCCCATGTGTGAGAGGGTTTTTATTACAGAATGTTCCTGGTTCCTCAAAAGGAGGGCATTTGGAGACCTCTTCTGGATCTCTCCCAGCTCAACACCTTTCTCAATGTCCCTTCTTTTTGAATGCTTACTCTTTAAGCCCTGTTTCCTCCTTTACAACCCCAGGCATTTCTGGTATCTTTGGATCTGAAAGAGGCTTACCTTTATAGCCCTGTTCATCCTCTTTTCAGGAAGGTTTTATTTTTCTCTGTGTCTTCCTTTAATTTTCAGTTCTCTGATTTGCCCTTTGCCCTCTCTACTGCCCCAAGGATATTCACAAAATGCCTAGCTCCTGTGATTGCTTTCTGTTGGCTCCAAGGCATTCAGATTTTTCCTTATCTAGATTACTTTTTTCTTCAGGTGCCTTCTCCCAGTCACCTGTTACAGGATCTGAAGTTCGTCGTCTATTTTCTTCAGTCTGGGGTTCACTATCAACTTCCAAAAGTCAGTACTGACTACTGACTACCTACCAGGGTCATGTGCACCTGCGATGCAGGATTCAGACTGTGCCAAGGTTGGCCTCTCTTCTACCACCAAAAGTTTTGTCACTGACAGCCTTCTTTAAGTCTCTTTTTCCTCTGACTGCCTTACCAGCCAGGGAGTTTTTTCAGGCTCTGGGATTCATGGTCTCATCTATTCCAGTGCACCCTCTTGCCAGACTGCATATGCGTAAGCATCAGTGGTACCTCAAGTCAGTTTGGCTGTAGCATTGTCACCCTCTAGATTTCAATTAATCTCTCCTTCCCTGTCTAAGGAAGGAATTTGAATGGTGGATTTGAGTTTGTTCTCAACTAGGCCTTCCCTTTCAGCCTTCAGTTCCTCTCTCATCCATCCTCACTTGTCTTCAACAGACACTGTGGATGATATGGTTTTGATCCCTTTCAGACACTTTAATGAAGATGTGTGCAGGGATTTACAGGAGGCAAGGAAACTCTCAACCAGAACATTTCATATGTCCAAATGGAAAAGATTTTCTGTCTGGTGCTATGCTTGTAACCAGGACCCTTTTTCAGTGTGTGGGGGGGGTCCCTTTGGTCCTCTCTTATTTGTGTGAGTTGCTCCAATTTGGCCTGACCAATTCTTCTGTGAAGGTCCATTTGTCAGCCATTTCTGCTTGTCTGCCCTTGAATCCTCTCTTGACTTTTCATTTTGAGGTCAAACAACTTCTTAAAGGTGTCCTGCTTATTTCCAAGGAAACTTACTCCTCCTCCTTGGAACCTTAATTGTGTTTTGGAAAAAACTGGCTCAGGTTCTTTGCAACATTCAGCCTGTTAGACTGTTTTGTTGCTGTCTGTTACTTCTGCTCGGAGGGTTTCTAAATTCCAGGCCATTATGGCCATTGCTCCTTTTTTTGTTTTTTTACAGGAACAGGGTGTCCCTTTGTACTTATCCTTCTTTGGTGTCCAAGGTAGTAAATGAGTTGTCCTTGAATCAGTTGGTACAACTCCTTTGCTTTTTTCTCTTCTCCTCAGTCTGCTAGTGAGAGGGCCCTGTATACACTGGATTTGCATAGACAGCTCAGGTAGTATTTGGATAAAAGTAAGACCATTTGTAAACTTGATCAGATTTTTGTTTCCTTTCATTGCAGGACATTGTGTTTCGCTGTTTCAATGCAAACCATCTCTCCTGGATATCTAAGGCCATTTCCTTTTGTTATACTTTTCATGGCAAATTTCTGCCTACTTTTATTAGAGCTCATTCCACTGGCGTTGTTGCTGCTTCTGCTGCCTTCAAGTGGTTGGACACCAGTTCCATTCTTGAAACTGCTACTTGGTCTTTAGTGCATACCTTTGCTAAGCATTATAAGTTAGATATGGTTTCTAGGACCAGAGAAAGTTTTGCTGAAAACATTTTATATCAGTTTGTTGAGGGCTCTTCTCAGCCTATCACCTCCCATTCTGTTTCCTGAGCTTTTTTACTCTGTCTTCTGTTTAGAATACTGCAACAGCTCAAGCTGTTTGACAGTTTGGACATGTGGAAGGATCCCTGAAGCTTTGGAAGCTGGCTGTCTGTTATATCTTTGGCAGGATATAACCCATATAACTACAGCTATTGCAGCAGAGATCATTTCAACATCTACTATTACAGTATGTTCAACTTACACAACTGTACTGTCCCTTTCTAGGAAATCTCCTAAGAAGAAAAAACAGAAACTTAAAAATGTTTCTTCTCCTGTATCCTGAACTATGCACAAGAAAGATATACTGGGATTTGATAAGAAATTGCCATATATTTTTAATTTATTAAATCTTGTTTCCTCACTACCTTTTATCTCAGAAAAAGACTTCCCTCACAATCTGACAATGATTCACAGTCAGATTAGTGTGAAGGACAGTAGTGAGGTAGCATGATTCTTCAGTTAATTCTCCTCAGGCTGGAGATTCTGGTTCTGAAGAAGGTGTTTCTTCAGATTTCCCTAAAGAAAAATTATCTTTTCTGACACTGTAATCAAAATGAAATATTTATTTAATCATCATTGACCTCAATCCTTTTTTTTTTCATTTTCTACATGAGGTCGGGCTGTCACATCATCTGTTGCCATTTCTTTCAATTTAGTACCACTGTCCTGCCTTCTTTGACAGCCATTCCTGACTGTCACAGGTCTTCTTTCGTGCAATCCATAGGATCATAGGAAGTTACTAGGCTATTGGCCTGTGGCCCTTATAAGCTTAGCCAAGAGTTTAGTCCATGTATACACAAATCAGCATCTGATGCCCCTGCCTAGCATGGACATGGGTGGAATCCCAGGGGTGTATTTTCTATTTCCCATTCAGTTATCCAGGTTGTGCTTAAAAAAGGGTAAAGAGGTACTCTGTGTGACATGGAGAGGGAGTCTGTTCCACATATTTGGAAGTCTCTGGGACACAAAGCTGTCCCACCAACAAGTCCTATTGATGTCACAGACCAGGTTGAAGCCATGTGTGTGTGGGGTACTCGAGTGGAGCATGACCTGTGGATATGCAGCAGTCCCATCAAGATTTCCTTGTATGCTAGGCAGAGGTCACCTCTGTCCATCCATCTCTTTGTGGGACACCCTCTTTTCCTTTTACCTTCTTCATGTCTGTCGCAGATCTTCTTCACCAGATTGTCTTCTGGTTTCATGCTCATGTGCCTGAACCACCATAATCTGTTCTCTTTGACCTTCTCTCCAATTGGAGCTACTTGAGCTTCTGCTCTGATGTCATAGGTTCACAGGTTCATAGGTTGCTATATCCCAGCTAGGGGGCTACAAGCCTACCAGCCACAACACCCTGGGGCTATTTCTCCCACATTTTTTACTTCCTGGACCCTGTCCCATCCAATCAGTCAGGTTCCTCTTGAGTCCAAAGAGAGGACTCTGCTTGACATGTATGGCAATCTATTCCAGAGTCTGGGGAGTTCTCTGGTCAGGACCTATCCCTCCAGCATGTTTTGTTTATTGTGATGACAAGGTTTAGATCTCTGGATTGGGATTTAATGGGTCTAATGAGGATGAGTACAGTGATGAGGTGCCACATATCCCTTCCTGACTGACTGTTGTGGTGGTGTGATTAGGAGAGGCCTGTCCACACCTGTCCTAAGTCTCTCTCTTATCACACTTGTGTTTAGTGTACTGCCACCCTATATGGTAATTCATGGATGACTGAACCCTGAGTACTCCACTTGTCACTTGTCTGGAGCTGACAGTGGGTTCTATCAAGCCAGCCAGCAAACCATTTGGGTGGTGACATAGATAAATGCCCAACTTAGTAAGTTTATCTATGATTCCAGAGTGGGATGGTATCAGGCCTGGCAAGGTCTAGACAGGCTGTGTGGACGACCTTACCCTTTGTCCATGGCTATGGAGACTATTTCAAAGAAGTCATTCAGGTTCAGGAGACAAAGATCGACTCTTAATGTCTTTTTTTATAATAATGATGACGCCTATCCCATGCCTTGCAGGATAAGGCTTGTCAGACTGATGGCATTTTGTATCTATTTGGGATGATTCATGCATGAGTGTGGTGTGCCTGGGACAGTGCCTTAGGTAGGATTCAGCAGTTGAACTTTCAGTTCCCATAGTAGTTTTCTCCAGTATGGCAGGGTAGTTAAAATCACCCAGTATTAGGTGGTGTGGTTCTATCTTAATATTTTCCAGTAGAAGAAAAAAAGAGTGAGAATCTTGGGGTATGGTGGGATCTAGTGTAGCTACAAATTGGATTGCAGTCTTACCTAGTGTTAGTTGCACCTGTTGGTGAATATTGACACTCCTCCACCTTTAGTGTTTTGTTCCTGGTTTGGTGGCCGAAAAGTGTGGTAAGAGTTGTAGCCTGGTATTGTCTTTGTTTCCTTCGGTCCCACAGTTTGCATCCAACCACCTGTTTCAGGCATTTCATCTCCATCATCTCTGGCTTCCTCAGCTGCTTTGCCTTTACTGTCCAGGTTTCTGTACCATACAGTAATACTGGTCACACCACTGTTTTGTACATCTTACTTTTCACTTCATTGGCATTCTTCTGTCATGTACTACACCTAATACTTTGCCAGTTGGCTGCAGCATCTCTGATTCTGGGTTTGACCTCCTCATTCAGACTTCCCTTCTCCATAACCGCCCCTCCCAGATTCTTGAGGCTGTTAACCTGTTCCACTGTTTTCCCTTCTGTCTTAATTCTCAACTTCTAATTCCCCATTGCTGTCATTACACCTATCTTATCTGTACTCAGTTTCATCCCATGTGCCATCTTTTGCTGAAGTTCTTGCTCGGAGTCTTCCTGTAGTGTCAAATCATCTACATACATGAGCTTTGTTGATCTGTCCCCTCCGACTTGTTTGCAAACGTAATCCATCAGCAGAATGAATAGTAATGGGCTCAATGCTGAACCCTGATGAATAACTACTCCTATTGGGAACTCCTCCATGATGTGAAACACTATTCGCATTTGAGTCACTGGATCCTTGTACATAGCTTGCACTAATTCTACCAATGTTACTGGGACTTCAAACCACTGCAGGACTGCCCAAATCATCTTTCTTGGGACCTTGTCATATGCTTTCTCCAAGTCTAGGAATGCCCAGTTGAACTCTTTCTTCATCTCTAGCTTCCTTTCAACCATCTATCTATCTCGCTGCAAACATTGGGTCAGTTGTGCTGCATCCTGATCTGAATTAGAGCTACTCATCTCATATCTTGCTTTCTACTATTCTGTGTATTTGTTTATCAGTCATCCTGTCCAGAACTTTCATGCAGTATAAAAGGAGTTTGATACCTCTGTACTGCCCACAGTTGTGAAAATCCCCTTTGTTCTTGAACAATGGCACTACTGCATTTATTCTCCAGTCATCTGGGATACTCCTTTCTCTCCGCAATGCTGTGAAGTATTTTTCCCCTATCTCACCCAACATCTTTATCATATCTCCCACTCTTTCCTGCACTCCTTTTGTTTGATGACTTCTTGGACTTCTGCATTCCACCACTAGCTTTCCTTACATACCTTATTTCCATACCTGGCTAAGCTAAATATCTCTTCTGTTGTCCTCACACATGCTGTTTTGAGGTGCTGCCATTCTTCAACTCCTCTGAATTTCTTTTATTCTTGATTCAGCCTGGTCTCTGCTGATCTTCGAGACTTCTCCAACCACTACTTGCAGCTGAGTGTGACATCCAGTGGTTAATGCTGTGAGCTGACTGTTTCACTGGGATGAGTTTGCAATTGCTGATTCTACCCTACTGCCTTTTCCTTACTAGAAGGAAGTCTACCTGAATTGCATGTTGGCCACTCTTGTATGTGATTTTGTGGCTCTGTCTTTTTCTGAACCATGTGTTGACTACTATCAAGCCATTTGCCAGACAGACGTCTATAATGGCCTCACCTTCTTTATTCCTGTTACCCCACCCATGTGGCTCCAAGCAGTCCTCATATCCTGTTCTGTCTGCCCCAATATGTGTATTAAACTCAGCCATTATCAACAGCAAATCATGTTGTCCTGCTTTATCTAGTAGGTCCTGCAAACTTCTGAGTGCACTATTTTCTTCACTATCACCACCCTGCTGTGGGGCATAGTCCAAGATTATGAATAATGTCCTATTATTAGGCTGGAAACTGATTGCCATGAGTCTATCACCAATTATGAGAACATCTGTCAGTGCCTTCTGAAGACTCTCCCTCACCACAATTCACACACCCTTTCTAGCCTCCGCTCCTCTGGGTCCCAAGGCAAGTGGGTTTGCTACACTGCTCTTCCATCTTGTCTCCTGGATACATTGGATGTCTAGCCTTCTCATTACCATCATGTCATCCACTTCCAAACTCCATCCTGTTAGTGAGCTTTACACTGAGTGTTTCTTAGTTCATGTTTGGCATGAGTGTAGCAGTTCTTGGTTCATGTTTGCCAGGTTGATTGGTTTTATGTGCAACTTTCAGTCAACAAAGCTATCCCAGGTAACACAAGCTGGGCAATTGGACACTGGCTGGCTAGTATCTGAGTGACCCAGCTGGGTTTTATGGAAGGCACACACTGGCCAGTATTGGCACATACACCCCTCCCACTATTATCAAGGGTCCTTGGTGTATGCCAGGTCCTTAACCCACTTATCGGCAAATACCCGTGCTTATTTTGGTGACATTAGTCAACACAACTGAATCACCTAGAACCAAATGTAGGTATTCTGTGTTCTTTCATGAGGATACTACATACCACAGTAGATGTCCAAAGCTGTTGGTCTATACAACTCTTCCCCCATAGGGTGCCATGTAGAGTCTGTGCTGCTGCCCACAGCTCTATTCTTCAGTGGGTTTGAGATGAAAGAAAAATGTTTTGCAAAGGTGGGATGAACCCCACAGAGACACAAGGAGAACATGCGAATTCATAACAGGCATTGGAGGTCAGAATCAGACCTTGTATCTTATGCATGGGAGGTGAAGACCTTAACCATTATGCCAACTGGTCTCATGCCCTAATTGTAACACATGTAATCAGTTTACCCAATTTCAAGTCATCTGCATACAGACTGTAGAACACCTCAGATGAAAAAGTAGATCTGAAAGATACAGTATAAACAAGTATGGTCTTAGGACAGAGCCATGTGAGACACCCTGAATATAACCTCAAATTTCACCTGTCCACTTGCTGTATGATACTTGCCATGTCCTGTTTGTAAGCCATAAAGCAATCCATTTTATCAAGAGTACATTAACACCTAGTTGTTCTAATTTATTGATCAGTGTTTTGTGTATGACCCTGTCAAATGCTGAAGTTAAATCTGTATAAATTACATCACAGCACAATTTTTCATTCATAGCTATTATTATATTGCTATAGAACATCATATTACAGGTGGTAATAGATTTATTTTCAACATATGGAAGCTGTTATATGGTTTGAAGTCCTAACCTTTTCAGTTCTGGCAATAACGTATCCAGCAGTACCTTCTCCATTGTTTTCTACAATATGAAAGTAAACTTAAGGGTCTGTATGACTCTGGGTTTGTCCCCCCCCCTTCCCTTAAAGACAGGTTTAACAAATGCATGTCTCCATTCTTGAGAAATGTGTCCATATGTATACCACTTAGTAAATAATAGATATAATGGTGCTTTAAATTCTTGCTGAAGTGTTCTCAGACTATTATTACTAATTCTGCCCCACCCCATGCTTTGTTTGGATGCAGTTTGCATAGTTCTTTTTCAATATAATCTGATTTCAGTATCTGACGTTACCTGGATGTCACTAGGACAGTGTATCACTCTCTTCGTGAAGCCAAACTGCTTTGCATAAGATTTTGTAAATATATCTATAATCTGATTTGTAAGAGAATACATTTTAGAATCTACACACAGTTTATCAGTCTGTATGTCTGTACTCCTTCCACATCTTGTGTATCTATAAAATGGTTTCCTATTAATCTTTAATATCTTTAAATAAATTTCCTTCTTATTCTTCTTGATCTTCTCTCACACTGTTTAATTTGTCTGTCCAGCTTATTTCAGTTTTCAAAGTTCTAGTGGACCCTCTTTTCCATTTCTTATATTTTTCCTCTCTCATCTTAATCTAGTATCCTGTTCTTTTGGAAATATATCCTCCTGATGTTATATGCCTAGATACTGATGTTAAACAGTTTTTTTTTTGCGCTCAATTTGTCTTTCAAAGCTTCTCACATTCCTTCTGCAGTTTTTCAACCATATGCATCACTCCAATTAGTTTTACCTCCATATAATCTATTGTTAATCTTCTCTGCATTGGTTTAGATTTCAGTTGGTAGAATTATCTAGCAACAAATTAACCTTTATAACACCATGATCGCTGCAAATCAAGAGTGGTAAAGCTTATCATGAACTAACAGCAATTTTTTAGGAACACAAACAATATGTAGTATGTTCCGTTCCCTGGTAGGCTTTGTGACAATCTGAAGCAAATGTTCTGAACATATGTTATGAATAATTTCCTTACTAATGTTATTGGGTCAGTATTACTTCAGTCTGTTTCTGGTAAATTTATGCCCCCAGCCACTATTATGCTTCCTGGTGTTTTATGGAAGAAATGTATGAATTCCTCTAGCTCATCTGCACTTGACTGTGGTGGTCTGTACACGTTAACACTTGTTATACAGTATGTTCCAGGGTTTCTTTATTATCACAGTTACATAGTCTATACTCTATAGTATTGGTGTTATCACTGAACATGTAACTATCTTTAATCCATATCATAACTCCTCCACCTGATTTTTTGTTAGATTGTCTGTTACAGCAAAAACATTCATAACCTGACAGAACTGGTTTCCAGTCACTGTTCTTTAATCATGTTTCACAAACAACATCATCAATCTTGAGGGAAGGTAACACATTTTCCAATAACATTTTTTTATTATCAATGCTTCTAGTGTTAACGACCATCAGAGATGCATCAAATGTTGCTATCTGTGAACTGTTTAAAATTTTGACCTGGCAGAATCCTGCCTTGTGTTTGTTGAATATTGCAAAATATCTGCTGCAAAAATACTCTTCCCTGATCTTGACAAATGCACACCATCCTCTCTGAACATGTGCACCCACAGTTAGGCACTGATGCTCAACACATTTAAATTTTTTTATTATGGGGCATTTTTTCATGTAGGTATTTACCCCCAAAAATATTTTCATTCATGGTGACCTGACTCCTTTCTATATGTGATTTATGAAAAGTACATCTTAACACCTGTACAAGCTATACTGTCTAAGGGCGATATGTTCCCTGTTAACAATCAGAGAGTCCGTGCGGATGAGATCATTTGTATTGATATGAACAAAAACAGATCCTTACTTCTTTACATAAAGACGTTCAAGTTACATCCTCTATTTTTGCTCCTGGTAAACATAACATTATTCAATGTTCATTATCTTCTCTGCAAATATAAGTATTAGTTCCTATAATAATTGACTCTCCAATTGCAAGCTTATCTTTTCTGACCAGATCTCTAGAATATTCTACCTATAATTTAATAATATCTGTTCTATCAGTTGTTACAAAGGAATCTCTCTGTTTTCATTATTGCTTATTACATTTCCAAGCATTCAGTAATCATCCAGCTGGCTTTGTACATCCACAGCTTGAGCCATATTGCTAATATCTGCCTTCCTCCTGTTTTCTCTTGCAGTAGTGTTCCTCAGTCCTTCCACGTCCAGTTTTTAATTCTTCCTTTTCGCCTGTCCCTTACCTCTTTTTTTTTACCTTCTATTTTGGAAAATGATGCCTTTTCCTGTAAACTGAAGGTTTTCTGATGGAAAAAAAAATGTTATCATTCCCTGTAATCTGTGTGTTACATAAGTAAGCAGTGTCCTTCTGAGTAGGTATTCTGTTTGCTTTGCGGATGTTTATCAGATTCTTTTTCTTCATTGTTATTTGTTGTGAACTTCTTGCTTTCTTTTTTTTTTTAATTTCTGTACTATCTGAATCCTCAGATTGCTAAATACTTGTATACAGAATTCCAAAGTTGTCAGTGGTATAATCTCATCCAGTAGAGGTTGAGTGATCTTTACAGACAATAGACAGTTCCTTTCCTAAATGTGCTCTATTTGCTCTTTGCCAAACATTATTTATCTCATCAGTCCAGTCATTAATACATGTAACAACAGTTCTCCAAACTGTTCCAATTGCACAAGTGCAATCGTCATCAGTAAGTCTAGATTTGCTACTAATAATGGTAAGCAAATCATCTGACTTTTGACTTGAGGATGGTAAAAATATTTATACTACTGCAATTATTTTGCTCAGAAGTATATGAGATTGAATATATGGACAGAAGACCAGCATTACTTTTGCTTTGCTCTAGACCAACATAAGGCCAGAGCCATACAATGGTACTGCTGGGAAAACTCGCTCTCTATTAGAGAGACCTAGGAAGGTAACTAATTACATTTTGTTTTGTCACAATGAATACAGTAAGACTCTAGCACTTCACTTGACATGCTTTAATTTTTGGATATTTTTAGGAATATCCTTGCACTGGATATCTAATTGGAATAATTGTTGCTATTGCAAGACATTACTGTTGTAACACTCATTCCAGGTTGAAGGGTAGACTTTAGTACAGCTGTTTTGCTTGAAAGTAGGTATATTGGTAAAGTATAAAACTGGTTGAATTGCCATACTGACCAAACCAATAATGACAAAACTGTCAGGATTCATACTTTAAATTTAGGGGAAGGTGCTCTGCCATATCAAAAATATGATCTTAACCATTTTTTTCCATTGACTGTCTAATTTAGCTGACATTGTAGTTGATCATGTTGGATTTGACTCCTTAACCTAGACCCATTCTACTAGAGATCCTGTGGTTACCCACTTTCCATATTTTGATGGCTATTGCTTGGATTGCTAGAGTATTTATTCTCCCAGCAAGATAGTATAGTCTAGTCATGTGAGGTATTTATAGAAAAGTTGTTTGAGCATTAAAGGCTCTTATCTGCCATTCCCAAGTTTCATTAGTCCTGACCATTTTTTTTCCCTTAATAGCTGTGTTGTTTACACTGTGATGGTTGTTATTAAGTAATTACTTTAAGTGTTATTAGGAATTCTTGCTTAGAGAAACTTAAATGGCTACCTTCCAGGATTGGTTATATAGGGGCACTTGCCACTGTCACTGCCCGTTGGCTAATATGGCCAGTGGGGAATGGAAATACTGAGGAAAAATGTCTGGTTGCTGTGGTCTGCATTACTACATGACCGGAGAGTCAATATGCTGTGCATTCCTTTGTCTGTTGTAAATTTAATCTTGTGATGATTCTATCACGTAACTGTCATATTCAGCTTAAGTAACAGAGTACTATTGTATAAGAGACTCACCACAAGATTACATTTGCAAGAGACAAAGTCATTTATAGTTGCTTTAGTAGCTGTATGACACACAAAGGCTTACAGATGACCACTGAAAGGTGTCTGTGTAGCTGACATTAGAGGTGTTGCCAGATAAAATTAGGTGTACTCAGGAGGACAACTAAGGAAGTCCCCTAGACTACCTGACTACATCAAGCCATGCCAAAGTGGTTAAGCCACAGCAACCCTTTGTTATTTTATTGTGTATATACTTGCCATGTAGTATTAAAATAAGAAATTGAAATGAGGTAAAGATCTTTACAAATAAAAATAGAACCTCCTTCTGTTCTACATTTTTCATAAGGACCCAGTCAGACATTCTGTCATTTGCACATTCTTTTTTTATGTTGTACTGTTACCTAAATAGGCAGCCTGTATCAGCAAGTTATTGACAATATGCAGGGCAGTACAGCAATGACATTCTTTAGGGACAAAGTGAGATTGTGTTGGACATAATTAAGGACAGAAGACCAGAAAACGCTGGCAGAATCCTTCAGTAGAATACTGCCACTAGATGGTCTGTGTTTGAAAGTGCTTTTCTTTTATAACAGGTAAACTACTTATTAACATAGCTGTAGTATTTATGACTAAAATTCTATCTAACTGTTCCTTGCAGACTAATTGGTATGTATTTACATATTTGTTATTTATTTATTTTTGCTGCACAGCAGAAGAAAAACAGCCCTGCTACAGATGTTGAATAACTTGCACATCTTGCCATAATTTTTATTAAATACTTCGCTTCCAATTTTTAATTTTGTGCAGGAGTCTCAGCTTCAGACTAAGATGATTAATGCAGGCCTTGCATATGGATATGAATATCTTGGTAATACTCCTCGGCTGGTTATCACACCTCTTACAGATAGATGTTACAGGTAAAATATTTAAACAAACATTTTAAAAGTAACTTCAGAAATAGTACGTGCTGTAGTATATACATTGATGACATAATTTTACTGTTCTCTGACAAAAGAGTTGGGGTACTTGGCGGTCCAGCTTTATTTCTCTAACTAGTAGATTAGCTATAGAATTGAGTTAAACAGTGAATAACTGCATCCTAGTTTCCCACTTCCCAGTTTTGATATCACATATAAAATTCATTCACCATGTTCAAATTCGCAACATCATTTAGAAATCCACAAACTTATATTTCTGTAGGGAAAAGTTCAAACTGATTTTGGAATCACAACTTCTTTGATTTCAATCTTTAGTTCCGTCATCCTGACCACATATATATTTTTTATTTTCTTTTTTATTCTTGGTAAAAGATACTGTTCACCTGACTTTACATAGCTGCATTTATTAGGGTTCCTGACTGGTTCTATCTCCTTTCTCTGTCTCCCTCTGTTTTTGTTTTATTAGTGGAAAATGTGTCCACTTTAGTTTCTTTAAAGATCAGTACAACATTAAAAGTGCATGTAAGGCAAGTTGCATATTTGTGTATATAATCACTGTTTTATTCTCGAATGATTTTTAAGATGATCTGAAAATCTTTTAAAACACCTCCTGAACACAGATATCTGGAAGAAATGCCTGTTGCATTCCATTGTCAAGGATATTTCTGTTATGTATAATGATGCAGTTTTTGGGCTCATAGAAATTATTGATAATTTCCATGAATTATTAGAAGCCCCAGAAAAGAAAATACTACAGACTGGAAAACAGTTGTAAAGCAGTTAGTTTGACCCGATTGTTAATTAAAGTAACATTTCGGCAATTAACTAATTCTTTCCAATTCTTACTATAATTAGTGGTTGTCTTAACAATGATGTCAGTACCTTCTGCTTGGATGTGATGTTGAGCCAGGGCATAATTAGGCATTCCTTTTGAGCTTCCATGTTGTGTGAGTGTATTAAGGCTTTATTTATGGAAGAAGATATTAGATAAAAACGTCATTCTTTGATAAAACAGTGACTTCATATGTGAAGATGTAACCTGGGTTGCAGGAGTGTTTAATTTTATGCCTCTAAAATTCTTTGCACTTGACCTTTGAATGTACTTTCTCCTGCTACAGTCTTGTCAGCTGTTCTGGGATTTGCAATTTAGAGAATGCCATACAACTCTTGAAGTGGAATACCCCTATTTTTTGTACAGATGATTCATAACTGAATATTGTCTACTTGAGATATTTGTTTTTGTGCATCCTGTACCTCCTTCCTGCTGCATTTTGAGTGTCTTTACTTGTCATTAGATTATCCCCTGTGAATACCAATGAGATGTTCTTCTTAAGATCACTACTTCAGTATTTCTTGCAACTGGGGCTTATCTACTAGGATACAGTTATGCCCAGCCAGTTTTCAAAGCTCATGTTCTTTCTTCCCATGCTGTACATTTATCTGTTGGCTTTATACCCTCACGCCATCTATGATATTCACTTTATCTATAGTATTTGTTCACTTCGTATATAATATATGTATATATTGCATTTTTGTCTTTCAGTCTGTATATAATGTCATGTGTGTATTGTGTTTACCCTGGGACTGAGACTGAAATAGGTACACTGGGATCTGTGCTCTACACCAGTTAAATTTAAAACAAAATAAATAAAATTTGCCCTTAGCATGAGCCAACATGCTAATATAAGGGGAATGCATGAATGCTCAACAACTTGGAAATTTCTTGACATTAGTTCACATATGCAGACTTCTGTCAGCATTGCACTCGGTCATTCAGCATTCCACTCGGTCATCCATTTCAGTAGGTTTTAGCATCAGAAACCCAGGCAGATAAGTACCCAGTTGGGGATCCTTCCTCTAGTATATTATTTTATTATGAGAAACTTTTATTTTATTTTTATTTTATTTTATTTTACATTTGTTTACCAGGAAAGTCCGACTGGAATAAGGTCCATTTACAGCGGAGGCCCGGGGAGAAAAGCTCCATAACATAACAGTACAAATACAACAAATGACAAAAAAATTTCTGTACAAAGGCATATATACAATCAGAGCTCTATGTGTTTATATGACAACGCATAATCGACGAATGACAGAAAATTTCTATACAGTGGCATATATGCAGTCAAGGAGATTTTTCATACCTTAGTTTGATTTGAGCAAGCTTGATATATAAATAGCAAAACTTTGAATTTTGTATGTCTGTCAGAAAAAAAGCGTGACTGCAGGTGTCGTATTCCTTACGAGAAGTACCACTTAAGTTGCTTATCTTTGGCTTGGGGCAGAACAAAACATAAAAATCTATTCTTTTTGACAGGCATTCACCCCTAGAGCTACCTGGAGTAGACTTGATAGTCTCAGAACTTATCTAGAGAACAAATGGCTTCCGATGTTAGTTTGTGCTGCCATGACATTGTCCTGTTCATCCCCTGATGTCACCTCTCAGTTAAAAAAAAACTGCAAATCAAAGTGGTACTTGAATGCAACAAAACTTCAACTTCTCATCAGCCTGAGTTTGTCAAACCCACTGAGGTACCTTTGCAGTCTGAGGGCTATCCGTCTTTATCCCCTTTAATTTATTTATTTTTATTTATTTAACATTTTTTTTTTACCGGGAAAGTCCAACTGGGACAGAGCCCATTTTCAGTGGAGGCCTGGGGAGAAATGGTCCAGATACATGTCTTTGGAATGGGGGAGGAAACCAGTGCACCAAGAGGAAACTCACAGAAATGTAGGGAGGACATGCTGACTCCACACAAAAGGCAATGCAGCTGAGGATTGAACCAGAGAACTTCTTGCTGTGAGGTGACAATGCTAATCACTGCACCACTGTGCCGCCCATGCGAAATCCTTATGGAAAAGAAGTTTATCATGTGTGATCAGATTAACTGTATGACTAATTCATCCAGGAAGGGAGAACTCAGAATAATCTTAACTGAGAAAGAAGGCAAAATGCACCAACTCCTTGTTTATGAGGATGTTCATGACTAGTTGATGGAAGTCTTATCTTCAGCTTCCTCCCCTTGGAATGGGATGTTCCTCATAAATGTACTGAAAAGACTAAGCATACTAGTCAGAAATCTAGTAAAGATGGCTTGTTTAGTTTTGTCCAAGGTCTTTCAAAGCTCTTCATGCCTGTCATATTGGTCAGCCTTCCTCCTCCTCCTCTTCTCCTTTTGAGAAAGAAGCCTTTTCTGATTCAGACAATGGGGGTCTAGACACTGCATCTCATATTCCTCCCTCTTTTGCGTTTGAATCAGACACTGGTGACACTTCATCTTCAGATTCTCTTAACAAAGAGATTTATTTTAGGGATACCATTGCAAAGATGAAAGATAATTTTAAATTGGTAGTAGAGAAGTCCCTGGCTTGTCGAAGAGATATTACAAAACTCTGAAATATGGATACTTCCAAACCAGTAGCTATTTCTCCTGTTTTGGGATCACTAGAAGATGCTTTTCTGGCAGTCAAGTTATCCCCTGACTATCAGCATCTAGGTCTCATAAAAGCCAAATAGATGTTAAATATCTCTATAAAACACATAGGTCTATATTAATTAATTGAAATACATATTCATTGAATACGTATTCATTAACAGCTAAACAGCAAAATTCATTACAGTGAGGCACATGATTTTTCCCAGGTTAGGAACCACTGGCCCTCTAGCACACTGGAACACACACCACACCACACTAAATCAAATCCACCCAAGAGGGGGGCTGCGTCTCCCCCCCCCCCAACTATATGTATATCAACTCCAAGATCTCACTATGGTTATCCAGGTGAGAGAAGGATGGAAAGACCCTTTCTGCTCTGGGTGCACATTTTTCCACCCCCCTCCCAAAGATCCTTCTTGAGGAGTCATCGGGGAGGTGGAAAAACGTGGTTCAATAAATGACAAGGACTTTTCCAAGACACATGTGGAGGGTTTTGCCCCAGAGGCAGAGAAGTGCTAAGGGTGTGGCAATAAGCGATAACTTCCAACCGCTTTCTCTTAGCAACGCATATACCAGGGAAGTCCGAAGTGCTAGCAGACAAGGTGAGCAGGTGCATAGTGTTACCTCACAAGTGGTCCCTCAATCAGAAGGTGGCAGAATAAATTTTCCACAAATGGGGCCTGCCATGCTGCAACCTATTTGCATCACCCCTAAACAACAAGAGCAACAGCTATTTTGCCCTGATCCCAGCACAGGGGTAGTCACCGAGGGATGCTATTTTCCATGACTGGCCCGCCGGATTATGTTATGCATATCCCCCAATTTCCGTAATCCCTAAATTCC
Source organism: Protopterus annectens (assembly GCF_019279795.1). Lineage (NCBI taxonomy): Eukaryota > Metazoa > Chordata > Ceratodontiformes > Protopteridae > Protopterus > Protopterus annectens. Next base: position 1,625,666,284 of record NC_056737.1, read on the forward strand.
TTCAGAGAGCTGCCAGGTTGAAGACCAAAGTTATCCACATTGCCCCCTTTTGGCCTCAACAGATTTGCTTTCCCTTCCTATGGCCTCACTTAGTTCACCAACCTTGGATTCTGGACCTAGTTCCGGACCTCCTGTCTCATCTGATGGGAATGGCATATCTGGGCCATCCAAGCATCAGGCTGATAGCTTGGTTTCTCCAATTCCAATAATAGCCAGACAATCAACGCTGTCTTTCCCTGTGCGTCACATCTTCCTATCTTCCCTTAAGCCATTCACTAGGAAACTACGCTAGTAAGTGGAAAAGATTTGTACATCGGACTATTCAAAAGCATATAGATCCCTTCCCTGCACCAATTAATCATGTGCTAGAGTTCTTGTCACAGTGTTTCAACCAGGGGGCTAGTTCTTCTACAGTGAGAGTGCAATTAGCAGCAATTTCTAATTTCCACAGTGGATTTGATGGCCGCTCTCTAGCCTCTCATAAACTGTGTAAAGCCTTTTTGCACAGCACAATTCTTTTTAAGCCTTCTTTTAAAGATCCCACACCAGCGTGGGATCTCAATCTAGTGCTGCAGCCCTTGATTCTACCACCCTTTGAGTCTGCCCATGATTGTAACCCAAAATTTTTGCCTTGGTAGACCTTATTTTAGTTGCAATCATCTCCGCCATACGAATTTCAGAAATTCAGGCATTGTCGGTAAAACCTCCATATCTCATTTCACATAAGGACAGAGTATCATTACAAACTAATGCATGCTTTTTGGCTAAGGTTGCATCACAAGTCAGCATCAATCAATGTATTAATCATCCAGTATTCTTTCTGAATTATTCCATCAAAGGAGAATATTTGCTACACTTGCTTGATTTGCATAGACAATTACGTTTCTATCTTCATAGAACAAAAGGTATCATAAAAACTGATCAGTTGTTTGTGTCATTTGCTGGATTGAAATTTGGTGCACCTGTATCTAAAATCGCCTTAGCTAAATGACACTGACAGTATCTCCTTTATTTACAGCAAGACAATAATGGCCTTGTCATACAAAGTGTGGGCTTATTCTACCAGAGCTGTAGCTACACCTTCAGTTTTCCACCCAGGAACTTGCACTGATGACATTTGTTCATCAACATCTTGGGCCTCCCCCACACCTTTATCTCTCATTATAAGCTAGATTTCATGGCCAGAGGTAGGGCATCTTTTGGCTCAGTGGTGCTCAAAAATATCCTTCCTTGAATCCACCCAGAGTTCTAAGTAGCTGGAGAGACTGTCCCATTAGTCGAGGATGGAATGAAAATTGACAACATCAAATAAAAAAAGTTATGTACTTACCATAATGTTCCTTCTGTGTTGTCGATTTTCATTCCTCCTCAACTCCCGTCCCACCAACCCCCACCCTTTATTAGGTTTATTCGAAAAGAGTGAGAGGATATAACTTTTGGGTTACAGCCTTATGTCATTACCAACTCCAGAAGTGGCATTGCTCCTTCCTGTCTGAGACTCTTTCTCTTCATCCAAATTGTACACCTGTATGTATAAGTTGTAAGAATATGTCTTTCTTTAGTGCTTACAAACAAGATCTGAGGTAATGGGGAGGATGCATTGTGGGTAAGGGAGAAGCTTGAGAATTTTGGATTGCCACAAGCTTTTACAAGCGGCTGAGTCAGATAAGATGACTCAAATCTCAACCCATCAGTAGAGGAGGAATAAAAATTGACAACACAGGTCAAATGTTATGGTAAGTACCTAACTTTTTTTTATTCACAGTCAACTTTACTATCAAACTTTTGGGTAGATAAGTACCTCACTGGGGTCATTTCTTCTTTTTATGAGAAAAAGTTGCAGTATCTTATGTCTTGGAGAAAAGGTATGGCAGACAGATTCCTCGTAGAGACATTCACACATCTTACCATTTTTGCTTAGGGGGGATCATAAGTTTAACCCCTGTAGTATTTGTCAATCCATTACCACTGACACTGTTAGTAGTAGGCTACATTCTCTAAATATTTTCCTTGGGAAACAGAGACTGAATGAAACCTGGTGCTGGTACCTTGGTCATCCTCCCTCCTGCTCTGAAAAGGAGAAAACCTTCCAGGAAGGTGACTAAAAAGGCCACTTCTTCACCTTCTCTTCTTGCCCCCACCCCAGCATTTGATGGATGTATCTGTTGTGGCCCTTTTGGAGCCCTTGGACCATTCTTCTCCTGCTTCCAATCCCTCTAGTAATGCTCCAAGAGATGCCGCTAAGAGATGGAAGGCTGTCATATCCTCTAAGGCAAGACGTATGTTTTCATCTGAGAAGGGAGAAATATTTTTTGCCAGTTTAGGGGTCAGGCATTAGCCCTCAAGCATAAGTGAAGACATCAGCTCTCAAGTACAAGTTAGGGAAGAGATATGTAGTTCCCAGTTTCAGCCTCATATGTCCAATTTGCTTTTTTTTTTAGAAATTCTGAAGAAGTCACAAAAACGGGAATCTAAAGAGGACTGGTGTTCTTCTGGTAAGGGTCTTTTAAAGGTATTCTGGTTATTGCAGTCAATCCTCTTCACTTTCTCAGAAAAGGAAGAGATCCCCCTCTCCCTCCAACAATGACTCCCAGACTGATTTGGAAGAGGCTAATTTAGATTATGTCTCTCACTATCTTCCCCCAATTCCATAGGGACAGATTCTGAGTCGAATGTTTTCCAGGAGGGGAGAGTTTAGCTGCAGTGATGTTTGCTTTATCAATTTCTACAGTTTTATCCCCTTTCTTTGACTTTGGCAAGGTAATTCCTTAGGATGCTGAGGTACATGGCCTCCCCAGTCCTAGTGGTCCTTTTAGTTATATTACTTATGAGAAAAATGCAGTGGTCTGAAATCAGTGTGGGCACAACACAAACATCCTGTTTCCATCCTGATTCAAGTTTGTCCCTTTATCTGGAACTGCCTTGGTGGATAGACCCAATGATAGTGAATCCAAGCCTCCCAATCTGTCATCCAGCTCCGACTCAGTCTGTAGCCATGGATCCTTCAGACATAGCTTGGAGAGCTGTGTCCAGCGGAATCAAAGTTCAGGACCTGTGGGACTAACAGTTCCAAAAAAACACATCATGTAAAATAAATGATGATAACATATGCTTTGAAAACTTTGCATCATTTGTGGACACCAAGATCTCTTTAAGTAATCAAAGGCAACACTTCCATTATGTGATACTTTAAACAAAGAAGGGGTAATCAAGTCTTACCCTCTTTGCGGAATAACCACATTTGCATGGGCATTTGCAGTTCGCCACAGTATAAACCTTCAGGCTTTTTATATTCCATCAGTGCAGAACATTGTGGCGGACACTTTCAGCACCTGCAGGACACACACCCATGAAGGGAAGTTAGACCTAGGGATCTTCTAGGACATAATCCACCTGTGGGGCACTCATCAAATAGATCTTTTTACCTCCATTCACAGCAGACAACTCAAGAAATTCTGCTCCAAGACTCCTTGCATGAAGACCTGGAAGAGAAATACCTTTTATTTTCTCTAGATGGGAAGGTTCTTGTACAAATTTCACCCTTTCCTCTGATAACCATAGTTCTTGTAATGCTCCAGAAGGACTCTTGGCCCATTATGCATTGACCATTCTTTTCTTGAAAATAGTCAAGGGAAATTATCAAAATCTTCTCACAGACTGGATTTGCTGCACAGGCAAGGAATCACTGGTCCTCACCATTCTTCAGAAATTTCAGTTGACTACCTGGATGATAGAATTTTGATCCTATTAAGACACCTTTTCTCTGAGAACATGAAGCAGCAGCTGTTAAAGCAAGACATAAAACCTGCTACTAGAAAGTCTTATGTAGCAAAATGGAAAATATTCTCTAGTTTGGTTGCAAAAGGAGAATAAGTCCCGTACAAGGTAGATGTCTCTCTGGTTCTACATTATGTGTATGTATTACTTACTATAGGCCTTTCCTATTTTTTCCATTAAAATTCACTCATTGGCCATTTCTACATCTGCCTTCAGATTCCCACCTTTCATAATTATTCCATAGTAAAACAATTTTTTGAAAGGGGGGTTGTGTATCTGGCTACCAAGAAAGAAGGTGGCTTCTTCTTTGGATCTTAATTATGTTTAGAAAAAAACTCTTCCCCACTTTGAACTGGCTCATCAGGCTGAATTGAGGTTCCTAATGTGGAAAACTGCCCTGCTTACTGCTCTTACTTTAGCTGAGTATCTGAATTGCAGGCTCGAATAGTGACTCAGTCCTTACTCATTTTTCACAGGAGTAGAGTAATATTTAAGAACCAGTCCTTTCTTCATGCCTAAGCTGGTTTCAGAATTTTCTTTGAATCAATCCATTCTTCTCCCTGTTTCTGTTACTTTTTCTTTCAGTAACAAAAAAAAACATAGTGCAGAAAGAATCTTACATACTCTTGATGGCTACAGGCAACTCAAATATACATTGACAGAATAAGTGACTTAAGAGATTCAGACCAGCTCTTCATTTCCTTTGATGAAAAGAAAAAAAGCACAACCAGAGTCAAAACAGGCAGTTGCCAAATAGTTGCCTAACTCTATTCATTTTTGCTGCTCACACTAATGTCATTCCCTCTGTCAGAAGGCTAAGGCTTTTTCTACTAGAGCAATGGCTACTTCTGTGTATTTTAAAAAGGGATAGACTCTAAATTCTGGAGGTAGCCACTTGGTCATCTGCAGACACTTTTACAAAACATTACAAGAATGGCTCCTTTTCTAGGGTCTTTTTTTAACAAGAAACATCTTTATTAAATTATCGCTTATTGGCACTCATACATTTATATAATTGAAAACAAACTATATTGACATATTTTCAGTTGCAAATGTTATGCATCACTTATCTATCCAGTCATTGTCAGTCAGGCATTACAAAGCTCTTTCAATTCCTGCCTTCCCTTAAACCTTATTCCTCCTTAAAACATTATTCTACATGTGTTGTTCCCACAATTCCCATTTTTGTTATGCAATTTGCTCCTACCCTTTTCTAAAGATCCCACTTCCAGTTATTGTATCTCTGTTACTATATTCACTATTTCTAGTACAGGTGTTTCAGACTTTGGTTTCCATTTTCTAGTAGTTGCTTTTTTGACAGCCACTGAAATTAAACACATCAAGGCCTTATTATGTCTAGGCAATTCCAAGTATGTAACATAGCTCAAAAAATAATTTCCTTAGTGGCACCAATTTGCTCACCCTGGATTTCTGTTAGAGTAGTCTACAGGGAATTTTTAAAGTCTGCCAACTCATTACACTCCCCAAAAATATGTTCCCAGTTACCTCTTTCTTCCCCATCATACCTCCAACATTTGCAGTTTATGTGAGGAAAAAGTCTTTGGAGTCTGCTTGGGGGGTGTAAAATATGCAAACACTTCCAAGCAAATAGCCTATGTCTTCTAGAATTTGTTACATGTTTAGTAGCCATACATATTTCCCTCATTGTTTCTTTATGAATTGCTTATCCAGTCTCTCTTCCCAATCCATTCTAACCTTCTCTGATTGATTCTTATAGATATCATGCAATGCTCTACTAATTATCTCTTTTTTAACAGCAGCCTCTGTTCTCGATTCTACTGTAAACCAGTGCTGGTCTTTCACTTAGAATCCCTCTATTTCTTTCTCTTTGCCTATACTCTTGATACAAGTCCTTGATAGAGAAGGCAATCTCTAGCCTGCAGTCCAAATTAATTTTTGGCCTGTTCCCATTCTATTACCTTTCCCCTCTCTAATTGTTTGCTTCCAATACCTTAGTTCATTTGCCAGTTTTCTCCATTAAATTCTAGCCCCTCTGGCATATTTTCTGTATCCCTATTTGCAGTCATCCCTATTGGCAAAATCTCCTTTCTAAAGCCATGTGTTGGCTTGGTTCTTAGAATACTGTCTGCTTCTTTACAAATATAACATTTTGTATGGTTATTGTTATTCTCCTTAAGGATCTGCACCCAAAATCCCAGTCTCTCTTTCTTTAGATTCCTCAGTTTCATTATCCATTTCCACTTTGAATTATAGCTTTCTGCTTGTGCTATGTATAGGACCCTTAACTGTGTGGTTCTACAATACCCCTTCATATCAGGTAACACTAAACCACCTTGTTGTATTGGAAGGATCAGTGTATCCCACTCAACTGTTGCCCTTTTCCCCTTCCAGGTAAACTCCTTCAACTTTGTATTAATCTCTGTCCGCAACTTCTCATCTGGTTGATAAAAATATGCCCTGACCTTTGTATAAAACTAAAGGGAACAAAACATTTTCACTTCTTTTATCTTGTTATTCATATCATGAGAGATCTTCCAATTTTTCATTTTTTTATTATCTTTTAATTAGTCTTGTTAAAGTACAGTTTAAAATATCCATAATTACCTTTTAGTCTTGATTCAAGAATAACTCTTCAGGATGTGCAAAAAATTTTCTTTTTATTTAGATCCACATACGTCACTGCTGGGAGACGATCTACACAATTTAAAATCAGTCTCACAAAGCAGCAAAAATACACACACTTTATTTAATTTTTTATCAGTATCATGCATGCAGAATACTGACGTGGTCAAATAGGATTTCTGTAGACCCTTGTGCTTCTTGCTTAATGCTGCATGTGAACAATCATGTTTTGTATTACCAATAATGTTTTAGAAAAGTACAGGCCACCTGGCTTGTTAAGCAGTCTTGTTTCCTGACCTTGTACATTTTAGTACCAGTACATTCTAACTCCCCAACATTCCTTGTTACTATCCATCCCAGCCTGGGAAGGTCAGTGCTTACATACAGTGCTTTCTTTCTTGCTTTCAGAAACCAATCTTTGTAACATCCCTTAACTTCTTCAGCACTTTTGCATTCACTCATCTGTTAATACACTTGCAGCTTGATATTAGAATGCAATTGTGAAACACTCAGAACTACAATAAGTAATTGTGGTTTGCATAACTATGCATCTATATTACATATAATTTTTAACATGAACAAATACTAAATAATTAATTTAACATATTTGTGAAGAAATTGTAAGTTAATATGCATTTTCTGTAGAATAATCATGAGAGATACATTTTTCTCTAACATTCTCCCTCCTCTGACACTACTAGTGTCATAAAATACACAATTATATTTTGATTTTTAATTTGATAAATACGCTTCATCTGTAGTGATTGAGTTTTCATTCATCGGGTACAAGTGGCATTTCACGTGCAGGTGCGATCCAAGACTTTGTGATTACAGTCTTTAGAACAAAAAATATTTGCATAACAAAAATGGGAATTGTGGGAACAACACATGTAGAATAATGTTTTAAGGAGGAATAAGGTTTAAGGGAAGGCAGGAATTGAATGAGTTTTGTAATGCCTGACTGACAATGACTGGATAGATAAGTGATGCATAACATTTGCAACTGAAAATATGTCAATATAGTTTGTTTTCAATTATATAAATGTATGAGTGCCAATAAGCGATAATTTAATAAAGATGTTTCTTGTTAAAAAAAGACCCTAGAAAAGGAGCCATTCTTGTAATGTTTTGTAAAAGTGTCTGCAGATGACCAAGTGGCTACCTCCAGAATTTAGAGTCTATAAGAACAGCGTAATAAAACACCTGTAAAAGAGATAAACGCTCCTAGTTCCAAACGAGTATTAATATATAAAATCAACAAACAGGAGCGAAACGACTATCCCTTTTTAAAATACACAGAAGTAGCCATTGCTCTAGTAGAAAAAGCCTTAGCTTTCTGACAGAGGGAATGACATTAGTGTGAGCAGCAAAAAATGAATAGAGTTAGGCAACTATTTGGCAACTGCCTGTTTTGACTCTGGTTGTGCAAGTGAGTCCAGATGTCCAAGTGAGAACCGCCCTAAACAAAGCAAAAAACACAGCATCAATGGGACCTAACGGTATCCGGGGGTGCGTGTTACGTGAACTCCAAGAGGAGCTAAACCCACACATAAAAATGCTATTTAACCTTAGCCTTACTTCGAGATATGTACCTGAACACTGGCGTACAGCAACAGTGGTCCCACTCCACAAGGGGGGTGCCTCTACAGACCCTGGAAACTACCGCACCATAAGCTTAACTAGCCTGGTCTGCAAAGCTATGGAAAGAATCATTATGGAACTCATAAACAGAGACATAGGGGACCTACAGACACTTGACCCCACCCAGTTCGGCTTTGTAAAGGGCAGATCCTGCCTTTTAAACCTGGTTGACTTTTTGAAACAGTCACTAGAGCCATTGATGAGGGCAAAGCAGTCCATACAGCATACCTGGACTTGGCTAAGGCCTTCGACACAATACCCCACTCAGGCATCATAAATAAGCTAAACAGCTTAAAAGTAAACCATTATGTCACTAGATGGGTTGCAAACTGGCTAAAGGACAGAACCCATAAAGTTAAAATCGCTGGAGCAATGTCAGACTCAAAGCCAGTCACAAGTGGTATCCCACAGGGATCTGTCCTGGGACCCCTCTTGTTCGGCATTTATTTCTCAGATGTTAAAGCAAACATGGGAGGGCTGTGGCTGACAAAGTTCGCAGATGACTGCAAACTAGGCGCCATAGTCGATACACCAGCAGACACACACATCCTACAAAAAGGCCTCACTGAAACAGACAACTGGTGCTGTAGTCACAGCCTTAAACTAAATGCCAAAAAATGTATAGTCATCCCTTTTGGAAAAAACAAAGTACCCACAAATTATCACATAGACAGCAACCCACTGAGTATGGAAAAAGTAATCAGAGACCTAGGGACCCAAGTAGACAGCGACCTCTCATTTGACACCCACGTTGCCAAAGTGGTTAGAAAAACATTCTACCTTGCACACCTCATCGTGAAGGGATTCACATCCAGATCCAAGGATGTCATTGTACCCCTATATTCCTCCCTCATCAGACCCATGATATTTATGATATTAAAAAGAAAGATCTTACAAGTGCTTTATACAAACATTCGATTGTTTGTACTGGTTTTAAAAAAATTTTATTTTCTATATTAGAAGTGTGTCAGGCTGACATGAGAGGAGGAGATTTTAAGAACTATATATTACAAAGAGAAACCCTATGGCAGATGAAATTAAAAGCTGACAAACACCCTGGTATAAACGAAGCTGTTAACATCAAATGTTTTTTGAAACACAGGAAGTTACATCTCCATAAAAGGAATACCTCCTTTTTAATTGAAGTACTAGAACTGATTTTTCAATTATGTATTTAATTGTTCAATTAATTATTTAATTTTGGATGTATTTAAGTCTACTTCTGATATTTCTTTTTTATTCTGATGAAGTCTTCGGACGAAAGCGGTGAATTAAATTTTATTACGCTATTATTTTTGTCATTTCATCATTCTAAGTTCGCCTCTGATTGCTGCTTTTGCTGTGCTGTTTCTGGTTTTATTGAGTACAATGCCCCATTTGGTATGTACCTCACCCGGCATTTGCAACAGCTGGAGAGACCACAGAAGTACCTCACCAAAAGGATCAAGGGTCTCCAACATATGTCTTATTCTGCCAGACTAAAGAAACTTCAGCTCTATTCAGTAGCATACCGCTTGCTCAGAGGTGATCTCTGCAAGGCCATGTCCAATCAGGATCTGATGGACATGCTCCACCTCAAAAAATCCAAATCCATCAGGACCACGAGAGCTAAAGACTTAAACCTCGGCATAAGTATGAATAGGACATGCTGGAGGGATAGATTCATAACCCAGAGGCTTCCCATGCTTTGGAACAGGATCCCAGTTCATATTAGGCAGAGCCCCTCACTGACTCTCTTCAAGAGAAATCTTGATGAGTGGATGGGAGATCGTAAGTTTACCCCAGGGGTCACATCTGTGTCACTGCTAGACAGGGGCACAGTAAACTAATTATATTATATAAGGGGACCTTCATTGTGTCACTACTAGACAGAGGCACAGTATTCTAGATTTATTCTGTACATTTTTGTACCATTTCATGGGGTGGCAAAAGCCACATCACTATGGCTAGGCTTACAAATGCCCCAGGGCAGATAGCCTAGTACTATACTATGAAACTATGAAACTATAAAACAATTAAAAGAATAATACCAGTTTTTATACCTTGTAATATACTCATTTCCAGGTTACCAAATACACTGCACAACCATCTAAAATGTGTCCAATTTTAGAACTACTGTCCAGATATTTGGCCCTCTGCTCCATGACATTAGCCAACTTTTCCTGTTTATTATGGTAGTCAGTAATACAAGAACAGCAATGATTTTTATGAGCTGTTGGACATGCTACACTTAAAGAAATTCCAATCCCTCAGAGACACACTCCAGGGATCTAAACCTTGTCATCACAATGAACAAAACATGCTGGAGGGATAGGTTCCTGACCTGGAGACTCCCCAGACTCTGGAATAGACTGCCCATACATGTCAAGCAAAGCGCCTCTTTGGCGCTCTTCAAAAGGAACCTTGATGATTGGATGGGAGATGGGAAATTCACCCCGGGGATCACGTCAGTTGCCCTGCTAGACAGGGGTCAAGGGAAGTAAATACTGTGGGAAGAAATAGCCAGGGAATTGTTATGGCTAAGCTTGTATAGGCCTTAGGGCCGATAGCCTAGTACCAACCTATGAGGGCACATGACCTCCCTTTTCTAGCAGGCATTATATCAAGTGCCAACTGGTTCTGTAACAGTAAATTTCATATTGCAGTTATTTTTTCCATTTGTCATTGTGATGTGCTATGAAGTATGGTTAGCTACCTCCGGAAGAATTTGAGTAAGCATGGTGATTTCAAGCATTGTCCTTTGCACGCTATACCCAGGAGTTAACTGAAAATACTTGCTCTGTCCAGTGAATTACTCGCTTATTTCTCAACCTACCTGCTGGTGGGTGTTTGAAATGTTGAATAGCAGGAGTAATATAGCCTACAAAGTAACATCCAGTCCAGTTTGTGGGTAACCAGGGGTAGGCATGATCACCACAAATGTAGTACTGATCCTCTGTCATACCCGTGCCATTCCCCCAGTCATAGCATCTTAGCTGTAAAGAGTTCAACACACTTTCATGTCTAGTGCCATTGTATTTGCTGATTCCCACTGGTACAGTCCCATTTCTGGCATAACGTGTGTTCATCATTTGTGGTGGCAAGCTGAAGAGAAACAACCTTTGAAAATTAGTCAGATTACACCAGATTAGATCAGTGTCACCAAGTTCTTTCTCAAATGTTACCTGTGATGCAGGAATTGGAATGATGGGAATCCCTGCCTTAGAATGTTGAGGTATATGCGAACATACACAACAGTTTGTCACAGCGTACTCTTGAAGAACCAACAGGAAACTGATTTTCTCTTGACCAGGTTATTAAAGGAAACAGCAACTAAAGCAGAGCAAAGGCACCTGTTGCCATGGGATTCATCATGAGGTGCTGTTTTAGTTGAATTTTTTTTTCTTATACATTTCACTGGGTAGATGATTCATCCTTCACACTTCGATCTTCTTTCGCCAGCAATGATCATTCATCTGGATCACATGACAGGTCTTCTTACAGTGGAATGAGTGAATTCAGGTTGGTTGTCTTGCACAGTGGATGGTAGTCAGGGTGGCGAGGATTATAAGGTAAAGGGCCTTTTCACCTCTGGCTCAAAACCGTTTGTTCTTTGGAAGGTTTTTACATAAACCCAGTCACCCAGCTGCAGTTGGTGACAGGGCTAGTCAGGTGATGGAGGCCCAGCTGCAGTTGGTGACAGGGCTAGTCAGGTGATGGAGGAAGAGATACTGTTGTAAGAAATGAATATTTTCTTTTTATTATCCATTAAAGTTGATCTTTTCATTTGACACAGGGGGAGCAAATGGAAGGGCTAGGAGTCTTCCCATTAATTTCAAATAGGGTCTCAATTTCCTTGTAGAATTCAAAGTGTCTTTGACCATTTAAATTTTGTGTAGTACAAATCTTGGAAGAAAAAAACTTTTTTTTTTTAATTTTTAAAAGGGTCTTATTTTAACCCTCTCTACTAGTCCAGATGATTACGGATGGTTGTGACAGTGAAGACTCAGCTTAAAACAATTCATAGCTCCATGATCAGGGAATTAAAATGAGTTTCCTGGTTGTCTGGTCACTGTTGATATACAAGATACATCAAAATTACAGAATCTGCTTTGTGACATGGGTGAGCTTTTACAAAACATACAGATTACTAATAGAATATTCTTCTAAATTATGTACTTTAGTCATCTAGACAAAGTCCAGCTCTACATTAACAAAATGGCCCCAAGGTGGTGGTAGCTAACATTGTATTTTAAACAATCACACAACTATTAACATACTGAAGTATCAAAGAGGAGACATGAGTGGGTATACCAACTTCGGGTAATTTGATTAAATAAAGCTGCCTTACCTCCTTGGGCTAGTAAAAGATATGCCTGTTACCAGGTAAGGTAGCAAGGAGGCAAATGTCACCAGTTGGCCATCTGGATCTTGCCATGCTCCATCAGAGGATTTAATATATCCATCTTTGAACCACTTCTAAAGTTCTCTATGTGATGCTTCAGCTTGAAAACTGAGACTTTCATCAAAATCAGACATGTCATCATTATTAGAGTTTTACAATATCATTACATAAAAATATTCCAATTCTATAATCTGCTTGGTGGCATAATCTGTCAAATTATATATGCCCTTTTGATGGGCACTCAATGAAAATTTTTAACAGCAAAAAAAAAAAAACACTTTTGTTAAAACAAATTATTTTTGTGGGACCAAATCTTCTTCTTCATCAAGCACTATCCACAAATTTAATCTGGTGTTGTGTAGAGGAGTAACCTTTAAGTTGTTTCTAGAAGAAAGCAGATAATTAGTCACACACAGTCATACTCTTTACCATCCTCAGCAATAGATAAAGATGCAGGATTTAAAACAAAACAGAGTATCAGAGAAACAGATGGATCAGGAAAAGAAAAAAGTGCACATTCATATTTAGTAAGACATGCAGTCAAGAGGGGTTGAGTTTCATTTTAAGTAATAAAGATGATTTAGAGTGAGAGATAGCTACTGTAAGATCCTACTCTGAGATGTTAAATGACCAATATAATGTACCTGAGGTAACCATAACTGTAATTTTACTGTTGACACTTTGTGTCCTGTTCCTGCAAGGATAGTTAAAAGATGCAGGGTATCCTATTAACACGGCTGAAAAGAATCAGATGTTATACATATTGCACTAACACAGACCCACCTGGAAATGTCACATCCTTTAAATATATATTTTTTTTAGACGTTGAGAAAATAATGAATGAGATACAGTGCATCCTTATGATAACCGTGTCCATGTATACTACTGTCCCTTATAAGTCAAAGTAAACAGAAACTGACTTTCAGAATGGATAGGTAGAGAAAAGAATGCTGAACGCTGTTACAGAAAAATATTTCACTGTAGATAGTTATCCACTAAGTATTGTTGCTGGTTTTGGAACCACAGATGTTGTTGTCATTCGGTTTTTCCCAGTTAGGGGTCGCCACAGTGGAACTCCAGTCTGCTAATGATTGGCAGTAGATTTTTAGGAATGCCGAGGTGCCAGCTCGACGTTCAACCTTCAGTGAAGGTGAAAAAGTTGGTAATACGGCATTATTTTCAGCTCTCATATCTTACACAAACATATAAGTATTTTTCTTTTCTTCTTTGTTTTATTATTTTTACAGGGAAGACTATGAGTATTGCAAAGACTGTTAGCTGGCACTATTTATTTCTTTTTGTATCAAAGACTGAATTACAGGTTTGATTTCCTATTGTGTTTCTGATTTCAGTGAATACTGTGGAATTTTATGGAGGGGTTTGGATAGATTCAATTTTATTTTTACAGGTTTTGCAGATTTTAATATACTGAATTCATTAGCATGTTTAACCCATAAGTTAGCAGGTACCTGCTGCAGCAGTTTTCAGTTGTCTGTATACCTTCAAAAGGCTCCTCCTAGCTTTTGCTAAGAATTCTAACACTTCCCCCACTGATTCTGCTAGAATATCTAGATACACCTGCTTTGGTGTACAGCAAATACCACCACCCAGCTCACACAGAAGATTCACTGGCACAGTTGTACTCAAAGAAAAGAATGCCTTTCTTGTCAATCAGACCTAAAGAAATGGGTATAGGTTTTAAAACAGGATACGCAACAGTAGCATTTGTTACACCAACTGCCTTTACTTTGTTCCTATACTGGTATTTGTCTGATAACTTTTAATACGGAATAGTGTTTTCAGTTCCACCAAAAATCGAATTGGCTTTGCATTTATTTCTACTTTAACATATAAGGTATTTTTTGATCCAGTGGCAGCAAAGGGTCAAGATGTATTTTTGTTTTATTACCCTGCCGTAGTCAGTATGGTGATTTGCAGCACTTAATAAGGACTTTAAGTCTTCTTCCTGCCAGTCTGTAAGCACTTGGTTTATTTTATTTTGTACAGGGCTTGCAAACCCAACAAAAAGGCAGCTGGCTTAGCTTGTTCATTTGGGTCTGATATTTTTGAATGTTTATCAAACACTGCTTTAAGATGGCTCAAATAATCTGCAGGGGCTTTCTCTTTATTTTGCCTACATGCCTGACACTTTTGCAATTTATAGGTTAGTACTAGGCTAACTGCCCTTGTGAGACATTGTAAGCCTAATCAATTATCCCTTGTGAGACTGAAACCCTGCACCTTGTGTTTGCAAAGCAAACACCTTAACCATTAGGCCACCCAATTTAACAATGCTATGCTTTATTAGTGCATTTCATGTGAGAGTGAAAATTGTTATTTTAGCCTTTTTAACTAACTGAGTTCTTATTTCATTTGAAGTAACTTCCTGAAGCAGCTGGTTTAAATCTGTCAAAGTAGGGTTGTGATGTTTTTTTTTTCCCTAACCCTTCATGGATGTTTTTTTTTTACCTCAGTTAGAAAACATTTAGACATAGTATGCAAATCAGCATTACCCCACCTGTTTTTTTTTTTTAAAGGTGCCAAAAATCTTCTGCAGAGGCAATAGCCTCTTGTCCTACCCTATCATGTGAGTGCTTGTGATGAGCCACAGGAATGTCAAAGACCAGTGCTCCTGTTGGAAAGGTAGAAGCTTGTTGAGAATGATAGGCAGAAGAAGAAAGAAAAACTTTTTTACTGCAGATGCCTGTTCTAAAGATGAGAGTTGAACAGGAGAACTAAGTTCAGATGTAAGAGTACCACGCTGAACATGTGTTCAAAAATGTAGAGGTCTGAGAAACAGCAGAATCTTGTACAGGGGCCACCCGTACCGGTACATATGGGGGTGGGGTTCAATAGCTACTAGAGGATTATCCTCTTAGTCTCTGTTTTTTTTTCCCCAAACCTGCCAAAACAGGATAAAGGGATCCCTTTTTACTGGTCTGTACTGCTTTCTTAACATCTTTTACCTGTTGCAACAGTTGATGTTATGTTGTCCATCTCGCCTTCCTTCTTTCTGGTTTGGTTCGGAGACAATCTCTGCTCCTACTTTGCCACTTCTAAAGCTCGAAGAGTCCTAACTGACTCGAAGCTCATCCCTTATTCCAGTATACATAGCGGTAGCTACCTAGATCGAGGTTGTGTTCTGCTGGCTCAGGCTAAGTAGTTTAAATTGCTGTTTGTTCAGTTATAACTGGTATTGTTAATTACAGTTTAACTGTCGTATTACCCCTATACTCTATACAGTTGTTGTTTGTGCTATAGGCCGTCATTTCTTCTCAGGCCTGTTTTGTCTGTGTTTTGTTGGCGGCCCATTTTTCTTCAGGGTTGTGTTCTTTCCCTTTCCCTCTCTGCTTCTTAGGGAAGAAGCCGTTTAAGTTACAGGCTTTCCCTCCTTATCTTCTAGCCCTCTTTATAAAAAAAATAAATAAATAAAATCTCTTTCCTTTAGTACATTCTTTTTTGTGGTAATTATGTCTAAAGAGTCTACAAAGCAGTCAGGCTTTAAAAAATGCGACTCGTGTTGCCAAAAAATGTCCCTTACGGACGGGCATACAAGTTTCGTTTAATGTTTAGGTGCGGTCCACCTTCAAAATTCATGCTGTGTGTGCCATGCTTTCAGTGCACGAGTGTTTCAGGAAAGGCGCAATAAGTTGATCCTGAGAGGGTTGTTAAAGCCTCAGGTTAAGGTTGCTTTGGTTACTCAGCCTTCAAAATCTGATGATAAACAAGCTTCTCTGTTGGCTCCACCTTCGGTGCCGATAAAGGCAAAATCAAAATCTTTGGATCTTTCAGAGCAAATTGTTGGCTCCGAGAATTCTTCTGTTCTGGTGGCTCCATCTGTGGCTTCGGAGCCATCCCAGACTCATAAAAGGTCGAGATCTCCTTCATTGGACCAAGTGAGATTTGTGCCTCAGTCACCATTATTACAATCAGAAGCAGGTAGTCACCGGTCTTCAGCCCATTCCTCTCGATCATCCAGGAGTTTATTGGATGATGATGTGGAGAGAGTGGTGAAGAGGCTACTCAAGACATGGGTGTTTGCTCACTTGTCAGGGTCAGCCCAGAAGGAAGTGGCTCCATTGTCCCATCCAGCCCCTATCTTGGTTCCTCCTCTGACTGGGTCCAATTCGGAGCCGGAGTGCATGGAGGTAGTAGTGGTGGAACTGTCGGTTCTGAAGACCCTTGCTCTGACGGTTCCAACATTCGCTCTGACCTCCTTGACAGTTCATTCCGTCGAGAGGTCTGGGAGCTGAGACTCCCTCGTCGGCTCCAAGGGGGGAAGTGGCATTGGACCCATGTCCGACCCCGCTGTCCCTCCCGGAGCTTCGGCGCGGGTAAGTTTGGCTCCCACATCTGCCTCGGAGCTATCACCTTCGGTGCGGAGAAGGTCTCCAGGCTCCTCTGAGCCGGAGCCTCCCTCCGTTCTGGACAACAGTGCCTTCGAGGTGATGAGTGTGCTGTCCACTGAGAGCGCCCCACCCTCTGCTCCATTGGCTCCGTCCCCATCGATACCTGTGTCTGCCTCGGATCCTTCTCTCCATCCCAAGTGTAGGGAACCTATGCCCCAGGACGCCCTGCTGGGTGACCCCTCTTCTTCCGAGACCTCTCCTGAGCATGCCTTAGAGGAGGTTCCCAGGAAGAAAAAATGTAAGAGGAAACATGGACTCCCCTGATTTCGTCACCTCTGACACGAACTTGGATGACCTGGAATGATCCCCTTGGTCCCCTTCTGAAGATGTCTCATTCTCAGACATTCTGGAGATCCATAGACAGAGGGGAAACTGGAAGTCCCTTGCCCCTTCTGAGGATGAATCCTTATACCTGGATGCATTTGGTTCCTGACCTTCCATCTCCTGGGTATCTCCACCTTTCGACCCACTTCTAACTGTCATGGGTCAAAAGGCTTGGAGTGCTCCAGAGTCCATGGAGCCTGTTCCAAGAAGGCCAAACAAATTTATGACTGCACCAGATGGCAAGTCCTACCACTCCAAAGGCGTGCCAGTTGATGCTATGGTGGTGGCAGCAGCCACCAAGAAGGAACTTGCGGAGACTTCCTCTTCTATCCATCCGCCAAACAAGGAGTCTAGAGCCATGGATAGGTATGGGAAGCGTGTTTTCTCTTCAGCGGTCTTTACAAGGCTTCAGAGGGATCTCATTAAAGAGTTGGGAGATACCCTCCAGGATCCTTCAGCTGAGGGAGTGGCTTCCAAGTCTGCTAACCAGCTAGCGACTCTAAACTCCGTTGTCAACTCCTCCATGCGCTTGGTTTCTTATGCACGAGATGGAGCGAGCATGGTAGCAGGCACAGGAGTAGCTCTTCATAGACACTCTTGGATGTGCCTTTGTCAATCTGCGGAGTCCTTCAAGTCCTCCTTTATGAATGCCCCCTTTGATGGCTTGGCCTTGTTCGGGCCACAGGTTCGAGAGACTCTAACTAGGCATGAACGTGATGGCAAAACTCTCTCTGCCATAGGCATACATTTTTCCACTCCATCCCGGCCTTATCCCAAAGGTCAAAAGAGTGATAAAATGTGATTCTGTAAATCCCAGGGAGCTTCGCCGGACACTCGTGGAAAAAATTCCCCCAGAGGCAAAGGGGGAAATAACAGGAGATGCCGACCTTGCGGCAGGGGATATGTTCTCTGCCAGACCCTTTCAGAATCCCTGAAGGATTTCCTGACTGCTCACCTCTGGTGGCAGTCGGGGGCAGAATTTTATAACAAGACAAATGGGTACAGCACATAATATCCAGGGGTTACAAAATTTCCTTCACCCAAGTACCCCCAAGATGTCAAAAATCAACAATCCCAGATGTTCCACCCAGTCTTCGGGATCAAGCAGCCGTAGAAGTAAAAACTTTGCTGCAAAAAAGAGCCATTCAGGAAGTCCCCACAGACTAGATAGAATCCGGAACCTACTCAAGGTTCTTTTTAGTTCCAAAGAAGACAGGGGACTGGAGACCGATCTTGGATCCCAGCAAGTTAAACAGGTCAGTAAAAAAGACCAAGTTCTGGATGGTGACACTGCAGTCCATTCTACCCTTTTGGTTCAGGACGATTGGATGTGCTCTACTGATCTCCAGGACATGTACTACCACATAAAATGGACAGGCGGTCCAGGAGACATTTACATTGTTCACCAAATGCATGGCAGTAGTCACGGCTCACCTGTGATGTTTGGAATTCCAGGTGTTTCATTATCTAGATGACTGGCTCCAATGTGTCACCACCAAGCATCATCTCCTAAGGGCCAGGAACCACACGATTCACACTTGTGCACACCTAGGAATCACAGTAAATTACAAAAAACTTGCCTTGTTGCCCTCTCAATGTATTACTTTCATAGGCGCTCAGCTAAACACAAGACACATGATAGCCAAGCTTCCACAAGAAAGACTGCTTGCCATTCGAGGCCACGATTGGCCCCCCGGGATCCCTTATGCTTTTCCTTCCTTTCCTTTAATTCCAAAAGTTCTTCAGAAAGCAAAGTTGCTGAGTTGCAAACTGATCCTCATTGCTCCGTACTGGCCTCGTCAGATATGGTTCCCGTTCCTATCACATTACCTGCAAGCGGAGCCTTGGATTCTGGACCCGGTTCCAGACCTTCTGACACATCAGTTGGGTGCTCTTCATCCTTCCATTAGAACTCTCAAGCTGACAGCTTGGTTTCTCCACTTCCGATCCTAGCCAGGCTCCCTGATATCTCTCCGATGGTTCGACATATTTTAGTCTCTTCCCATAAACCAACTACAAGGAAGCTTTATGCTAGTAAATGGAAGAGGTTCTCACTTTAGGCTGAACATAATGACATTGATCCTTTTACAGCCCCAGTTGCAGTGGCTGCTACGATTCATGTTCAACTGGCTGCTATTTCTAACTTTCATGTGGGACTCCTAGGTTTTAATGTCATGTCCCATAAATTATGCAAGGCCTTTTTGAAAGGTGCTACACTATTAAGGCCTCCTATCCAAGAACCTCTCCATCCTTGGGATTTAAACCTAGTACTAGCCGCTCTGATCCTTCCTCACTTTGAACCCGCTGCCTCTTGTCCTATGAAGTTCTTATCATGGAAGACTCTCTTCTTAGTCACGATTACATCAGCTAGACGGGTTTCTGAGTTACAGGCACTTTCCATCCGCCCGCCTTATATGATTTTTCACAATGATAGAGTCTCTCTTAGTACTAATTCTTCCTTTTTACCAAAAGTCTGCTCAGAATATAATTTGAATCAGTCAGTTGAACTTCCTGTTTTCTTTCCAAATTATGGCAACAAGGCAAAGTATAAATTACATCAATTGGATGTCCACAGGCAATTACAATTTTATCTTCAAAGGACCAAGGACATCAGAAAATCAGATCAGTTGTTTCTATCCTTTTCTCAGAGCATGCAAGGCTCATCAGTTTCCAAAGTGACTCTTTCAAAATGGTTGTCTAGTACTATTACATACGCTTATGAGTCTCAGACTGTGTCAGTCCCAGAGAAAGTCAGGGGATATTCCACTAGATCCTTTGCTGCCTCCATAGCTTTTCAAGCTAGGCTTCCTTTAAATACTATTTACATGGCAGAAACATGGACTACTTCCCCATACCTTCATTACTAATTACAGAGTGAACATGGCTTCTTGGAACAGGGCATCCTTTGGCTCCACAATTGTGAAGTCTCTCTTCCAGTGAGCCACCTGGGATTTAAATGCTGGGGATGCTATCCCAACCATTAAGAAGGAAGATGAGATGAACAACATAACATAAAGAAGTTATGTTCTTACCATAACGTTCCATGTTTGTTGTCCTGTATCTCCCCTTCCTTCTTGCGTCCCTCCCTCCTTCCCCTATTCAGGATGATTGAGAGGAATTTATTTTTTGGATGATATGGCTGAATATCCTTTGCCTTTCAACCTTTGGTGTTCTCCTTGTCACCGTGTTTTCTTTTCCTGTTGGTGCACGGAGCCTCATTATTACTTACCTCTTAACACCAAATAACCCTACTCCCAAAACAGTTACCTCAAACCCAAGTACTTTTACTAACCCAACCCTCCAAACAGTGCCCCTCTCAAACAAACCCCCACACTCAAACTTATACCTAACCTCAAACCCCTATCAACTCCCCACAATAAGCTGCCAAGCTGCTTAAACAACATACAGACTGCATTCTCTAAGCACCATCAGCAACCTATCTGCAGCTAGCTAGCTTCCCCTTAGATACTCTGCAGCCATCCTACCAAGCTGAAAGCCTACATCCTCCATCATAACAAACAGATACATATTCTCCATCAAATCCTCCAATGTTGGAAAACTCCCATCGAATCCCCCTCCTATTGGAGCCCTATTTCCTCTCAAAATCCTCCATCAACTTTCTTGATCTCACTCTCAATCATCTCTTCTCTTCAACTCTTTGCATCCATCATCACATGGTTTTTTTACCAACCATCTTGTTCCCTCACAACATGGTTCTCCTTCACTTGAATAGTAACTGCAAAAGCTCTTTTTACCCCTTTCTCTCACTAACTATTCTCTACAACCTGTTCTCGACTCCATCATCAGCAAACTTTCTCAAAGCGTCCCTCTATCTCTATAATCCCTCTCTCGTGTACCCTACCGCAACTCACACTGAATCACAAGCATTACAGTGGTTCAACTCTGGCTCAACTCCAACAATCAATCCCTTCCCCACTATCCTCCTACCTCACAGTTACCATCTAGGGTCCCCACCCTTCTATTTCCTAGGTCCCCTCTACTTTCTGGTCCCCTACAAGGACCTGTGCTTACCCCCACTCCTCGACTCCACTTGCAGCATCTCTGCTTGCCCCTCTCCATCACTCTCTTCTGCCACCAGCACACCACACACTCACTCTCATCTGCTGCAGCACTCCTCTGCCTCCAAAATCACACAAAACCCCCTCCTCCTAAATCCCAAAAAAAAACTAAAAATCCACCCTGTTCACCCTACCCTTTGTATCATGCAATGGTACATTGTATCATGCCTTGGTACTGTCATCCAACCTGTCTTTTCAACTACTAAACATCACTTATATTTTGACAGCTAAATGCTACTAATCCATCTGTACTTAGCTTCACAGTCCACAGTCTTTATCAAAAGTGCTTCACTACACCCTTCCTCCAAGCCCTTTAGCCCTTCCTTGCTACCTCCTCCTCTCCTCACCTCACTCTCCTTTTTCCTTCCTTCCTCATGTTCCTTTATCAATATATCTAAAGCTAATCTTATTCTTTATCTACCACTTCAAAGCGAATTGCCATTTTGGCTCTCTCTAGACCACCATCACTCATCACTGTCTTCTAAACAAAACTAAAACTGGTCTTAAAAACTAATACTAGAACTTACAATAACTAATCATTTCTATTACTATACATTATAAAATTCTACATTACCCAAAACTAAACTCAATCAAAACCTCCTCATCCTCACTTCACTTAGATACTTCAGCCAGCTAGCTACAACAAGCACTGAAATCAATAAATCAAATAGTTCCTTATTTATTTTATTTGCATGTCAACTCTTGGTGAACAAACTCCCACAGAATTGACTCCCAGTAGGCTCAATTCATCTTTTCAAAAACAAATGAAAACTCACCTAAAAACTCACTGGCTCTATGCCCCACTTCTATGCCTACTCTAATCCTGCAGACCTCAGCAAGTTTACCCCTCTCCCCAATCTGCTCCTCTCTGTCTTTTTGCTCTTCAGTTCTAACTTCAACTGGCTTCCTTTTATTTATTCTCCTACTCTTCTCCCTTAGCTCTGTTTGACTCTGACCACTCTGACCACTTTTTGTGTCTCTTACATCCGACCTCCTATCCTCCTATAATTCATACTACCCATTTTTCATTTCTTATCTTTTCTTTTCTCCCCTCTCCTCTCCTCTACCTTGCCTCACTTCCTCAACTCAACTCCAAACAAAAACCTAAACAAACAACTGTAACTTATAACTTCCTTCATTTCTCTTCTTTTCATCTCTCCCCTTTCTCATCTCTCTTTAATATCTTTACATTACTAACCTGCCTGTTTTAACACTATATATTTACCACTTTTTATTTTTTCAGCCAATGCCTTATTGTTGTTATTACTAGCTACTATGGATATTGTTTTAACTGTAAATTGTTTTTGATACTGAGCATCTCTCCTTCTCCCTGATTGAATTTTGATTGTCATCTAGTCAGATTTGTACATGAAAAGGACTTGCATTTTGTATTTTGCCATATTATACTATATTAGTTTTAGTTGGGAATATTTATATATAGTATATTAGTGACTTCATATATTGTAGTGTATATATATATATATATATATATTTTTTTTTTTTTTTTTTTTTTTCCCTTATATAATGGTTAGTTATCACAAACGAGATCTGGGTAGCTACTGTTATGTATGCTGGGATAAGGGGTGAGCCTCGAGTCAGTTAGGACTCTTCAAGCTTTAGAAGTGGCTGAGTCGGAGTCGAGATCGGCTCCGAACCCAACCAGAAAGAAGGAAGGCGCATGATACAGGATAACAAACATGGAACGTTATGGTAAGAACATAACTTCTTTTTTATTAGCATCTTGTAACCCCCTTAATACTGGCTCTCTTTTCCCTTTCAAGAGCTTCGGTATACCAAGAATAAAATACTGACATTTGTTACTCACTTATTTAATACCTTTCAAGTTATGAATTTATTCCTATCATAAGTTTCATTTAATGGGAATACTCCATCAAAACAATTTTAGTAAGCTGAAATCAGTCATGCAAATGCTTACAACTTCCTTTATTTTAACTATGATACATAAAATATGCAGGTGTTCCCTTTTCAGGGATTCAATCTTGCTTGCTTATCTTTTTGTCTTTTTGTAAACCTACCTTACAGATCCTGAAACCTGGTAGTTTAGAGGAAAGAAAAATAACTATATCAATCCGCACACCGTTCAGGGGGGCAACATCATGCAGTGAAAGAGGGAGAGGTTTTGATCAGCCTTTTTCACAGCACCCCTTGCTTTCATTGCATCACAAGCTGAAAAGTTACAGCTCCGGCATTGCAATTGGGATAATTGTGTCCAAAACTGACCAGTCTTTTGGACCCTCTGAGGGTACTTTCACACAGTCACACCTGGACGTGATTTAACAACAGACACACTTACATTTCAACTTGCTTTAGGCACATAAATTTGAAGTAACTCTAATTTTAACTTTTTTCTTTGTCTCTCTCTCTCTCTTTCTCTTTCTGTCTCTGCAGTCATAATATCACACAACACAGACATCAGTCGTACATTAAAGCAGCAGAAAGCAAACAGGCATACAGCTTACCTTTTTTCCCTGAGGGTACCGCCCTCGACACAAGGCGCCTCCTTGTGTTAAATTGTCTCTCTTTTTTTTTTTTAACATATAGATATATACAGTAACAATTTGTCTTTAGTTGCTGTGGGATCCGCCCACTATAACCTTGAGGGTACCACCTTCAACACAAGGAACCTCCTTGTGTTTGTTATTTTATATATTAATAAACTTTTTGTTAAGTCTGGTGGGAACCGCCCACTATTACTTTCACATACAACGAATAAGCAAATGTCTGTCATTCTACAAGGCAGCAGATACCACATCCCAAACAAGTAACTCGGTCATTCAACAAACAGGAACCTCATATACTTAAAAAGCAAAGTCAGGCATTCAGCAAAACAGTACTTAAAAGCAAGGTCAGTCATTGAACAAAGCAGTACATAGTATATACTTAAAAGCAATCATTTGTTTAACAAAAGAGTAAACACATTGACACTATTACTTTGAACTGCAGTTTAAAAAAAAGAGAGAAAAGAAAGAAAGAAAAACATTTTTCCAAAGCCATTTTGCTATCTTTAGCCTTCATGTTTGCACACCCCGAATAGTTAAGTGTCCGAGCTCTGACCATTCCCTACAAAACAATGTGGAATTCACAGAAGGATTTTCTGTGCTGGGCTCTTTATTATTCATTCCACAGTGTTCCACAGCAAGATCAAAGTTCATATTGCAAGCACAGCACCAAAATGTTAAAGTGCAGTTTAAAATATCCATAAATAACATTAATTATCTTTTAGTCTTGAGTCAAGAATAACTCTTCAGGATGTGCAAAACATTTCTTTTTATTTAAATCCACATACGTCAGTGCTGGGAGACTATCTACACAATTTAAAATCAGTCTCACTAAGCAGAAAAATGCACACTATTTAATTTTTTATCAGCATCATGCATTCAGAATACTGATGTGGTCAAATAGGATTTCTGCAGACCCTTGTGCTTCTTGCTTAATGCTGCATGTGAACAATCATGTTTTGTAGTACCAATAATGTTTCAGAAAAAGTATAGGCCACCTGGCTTGTTAAGCAGTCTTGTTTCCTGACCTTGTACATTTTAGTACCAGTACATTCTAACTCCCCAACATTCCTTGCAACTATCCATCCCCAGCCTGGGATGGTCGGAGCTTACATACAGTGTTTTCTTTCTTGCTTTCAGAAGCCAATCTTTGTAACATCCCTTAACTTCTTCAGCACTTTTACATTCACACATCTGTTAATGCACTGCTTGATATTAGAATGCAGTTGTGAAACACTCAGAATTACAATAAGTAATTGTGGTTTGCATAACTATGCATCTATATTACGTATTTTTAACATGAACAGATATTAAATAATTCATTTAATGTATTTGTGAAGAAATTGTAAGTTAATATGCATTTTGTGTAGAATAATCATGAGAGATACATTTTTCTCTAACAGTCTCTTCCCACATATCCTTAGCTGCCATAATAAAGTTCTTTTTAGTCCATACTCCCAGGCACTTCATTTTATCATATCCACATAAATATGGATATTGCTGAACCAACTCGTGTGTGGGTACATAGTTTACAGCTATTGCCTTTGCCTTATCTTTATTAATTTTGCAGCCCAAAAAAACTTGAAACTTCCTGAAAATGTTCCACAACACTGAAATGTCCTCCTCTGGGTTTATTAGTTTTTTTTTTTTTTTTGTCAATGGTACTAAATATAATGCAAGTCATAAAGGGGAAAGAGGACAGCTCTGCTTGGTACCTCTGCTGAAACAGAACATAGAGAAGACCCCCCCCTTTAATTTTCATCTCCAATCTCTCATATATCTTCCTAATCAACCTTATATCAGGAAATACAAATTCTTCCATTGCCCTACTCATAAAATCCCATCTTACTTTGTCAAATGCTTTCTCTGCATCAAGACCCACCAACAGTAGTGGTATTTTCTTGCATTCTACTTCCCTCTGGATCATCATTGTTCTATTAATGTTGTCAGATGTTTGCCTTCCCTCCACAAAACCACATTGATCCATATCTATATTTTGGCACCAGTCTTGTCATTCTTTTAGCCATTGTAGACATGATCACTTTGTAAGCATGGTTTAGAATTGAAATGGGTCTATATGAAGTTGGATCTGATAGGTCTGTACCATATTTATGTATTCCAGCCACCAGTGCATTCTTCCAGGATGTTAGTGTTCTCCTCCTTTTAAAATGGTGTTAAACAAAACCTTCCAGATCTTTTATCATTTTATTTTCTCCTAGCTTCCTAATTTCCACAGGAATACCATCCGTCTCTGGGGACTTTCATGTAGATTGGGTTATACATCACCATTTTCATCTCATCTCCTACTATCCTAACTGTTAGTAATTCAGCCTCATGTGTCTCTAACCTTGGTGTATTTACTTCTTCCATAAACTTTTCTATTTGTACATTTTCTTTATTTCCACATTTCTCTGATTTATACATATTTTCATAGCATTTCTGAAATATTTCTAATACCTCTACAGGATCTCTGGTTATTTTTCATTTTATAGGCTCCCTACATTTGGCAACAACCCTTTATACTCGGTCGCTAGAACCATTGTGCAAAAAGTTTTTGTGCTCTAGCATTATTATCAAAATACAGTTGTTTAGCAATCATTCTAAACTCATGCATATTATTGAGGTAGTCCCTTATTTTCTCTTCAGCACTCTGCAATTGCCCCTTTTCTTGTTCTGTGAGATTCCCATATTCTACAATACTTTAAGTTTTGTAAGTCCATCTAAATATTTTTTGTTACTTCTTAATCACATCTCTTTTTCTTTTATTTTCACTCTATTTTTAAACAGGTCTATATTAGTTTGCCGAAATGGTATTCCAGCGAACACCTATTCAGGGAACTGGAATCAGTGAAAATTGCATCAGCAATTTGCTGAATTTACTAAGGGCAACAAAATAGTTGCCCGAAGCACAATGGACCAACTTTTAGTTGACTGAAACACACCCAAGTGGGGGAATTCACCCCCCACACACCCCTTCAGTAGTTGTCCGTTGTGCTTCAGGCAACTATTTTGTTGCCCTTGGTGAATTCAGTGAATCACTGAAGGGATTTTCACTGATTACGGGTTGCTGAATAGGTGTTCGCTGGAATACCATTTCAGCAACCTAATATAGACCCTTTTTAAACTCTACTTTAATTTTATCCCATGGACTTGCTATATTTTCAGAAGAAATTTCTATCTTCTCTAGTAACTCCTAAATAATTTCCACTACCCATTTCTTAAATTCCTCTCTTTTTAACAGATAGATGGAGAAATCTCAGTGCCTCATTTTTATTTTATTGCCCTGCATTTTTTTTAGCTATTAGTGGCATGTCATCTGAAATAGTTATTGGATGCTTATCAAAAATGTCAATTAAATGCACATGTTCATGTCTAGTATAATTTCTGTCCAGCCTAGCCCACTTTTTATACCTTGGGGAATAACATGCAAATTTTCTCCACACTCCTGCTATCGATTTCACATATTCCATATCAAATATTTTCATATATTTCTTCAAAAATCTACCCTCTTTTGTGATATTTTCCATTCTATATCCCTAGATGCAGCCTCACTGTTGCAAATCAATTTCTACTCCTATAAGTAATATTCCCTGCTGAAAGATGATTATTTATCCCAGAATTTTCTTAAGCTCCATTGTAATAGTTTTACATGGAATATAAATATATGCTAACGGATCCCCTTCCTTTGCCAGTAGATCCTTAATTTTAGAAATCTACCATTATTAACTTTTCCCATCTTCTATCACTACTGGTACTCCTCTTGCAATTAACATAAGTACTTCCCTTTTTCTTTTCCCAGGTATTATGTTGAATAATCCTGAAATCCTTTCTTTATGAAATGCATATGGTCAGTTCTTTCCAAATGTGTATCCTGTTGCGTAACTATTTACACTATGCATTTTTATATAGTTGACTACTTTTTTTTGTATTCTGTGAGACCACCACATTTAAAGATATGGAAAGTGTCATAAGAAGAAGTTGTTATTCTTACCTGTTATATATAACAGCATTTTTAAATGTCTAGTTTCAGCTTTTGTGTTATATCCATACAATAATGGTTGACAGTTTGATCTTTTATACAATTGATTCTTGTCATATTCATTTGACCCTATGCTACATCTTACAAAATGCTTTGTTTAATGAAAACCCTCAAACCAAAAAAAAAAAAAAAGACACACCCAGAACACACAAAAATCCTATTAACTTTATACTGACACACAAAACTATGTACATCTTCAAATAATAAATTTTAAATCTCCTAATAGGAACAAGTGTCTCAGATTGACAGCCACACTCACAGGCTTGAATTAACCTATAATGGAGATTGTCCATGCTAGGATGCATGGTACAGCCTACTTCCACTGTGTTGTCGGTTTTTGTCTTATCTTTATTCCTCTCCCACATGTAGAAAAAAATTAATACTTTCAGAAAACATTATCTCCTAGTCATTGAAAGAAAGAAATATTCTGGTTTTATTGCCCCCTTATCAGATTGTCTCCATGGAAACATGAGAATGAGATACACAGTTGCCTTCCGCTACCCATATTGGACAGTGAGCATATATGTGATAGAGAAAAAAAATCATTATATTTAGTGTTCTTTCATTTATTTGCTTCCTCTTAAAACTTTTTATTAAATCAACACAAGGGCCTTAATCCAGTCATTTCCCTAGCCAAAAGTAAAAAAAAATATTTTTTCTTTTAGCATGCTGTTTTGCCCAGGCTTTCTTCTCTTTTTACATTGCAGTCCCTACATTTTTTAAAACCTAATAGAGAAAGAAAGAAGGAAAAACAGTGGCACTTTTTTACTTTAGTATCCCTATTACACACAAGAAATAACTGAAAAGCTTTACTTTATAGCATGTAGTGCATGTCATGTATTATAAAAATACCAAGAACAGAAATGTTGTTTTACTTAATATTTAACTCTTTCTTTCCTCTTCCCTCTCTCCTAAATGTTCTTCCAAACATTAATGACATGAGGTAGGGAATGTCTTTGGAGTCGCCTACAAGTTTAAAAAAGTAAAAAAAAAAGTCCAATATTTCCCGTTTTTTCTTTTCCATCACACTACACAAATGTAATTAATGCTTTGTAATCCCACATTTATTCATCAATTTCCAAGTGACTAATTTTCTTCCTGTTGAGCTCCGTCTCTCAAATTCAGTCTCTGGTTCATTTCCAACATACCCCTGGTTCTTCTAGTCAGCTCCTGTGCTTTTTTTCTTTCTCTGAAGCATTTGACAAAGTCTCTCTATGGGCTTTATTATTAGAAGAATAAGAAGGAGAATCCTCTTCAATTTGTTACCTCACTCTTTGTTGGACAAACTTTTGTATTTCCCCCTTAGTCTGTTCTGCATCAAAAAATGACTTTGACCCTCCAGGAAAAAATATTCTGAAGACAGCTGGATACAGCAGCTTGAATTTCACTCCTGCTTCTCCCTATTCCCTGACTGCTGGAATAGTTACTCCTACTCCGCCTGGTGTACAGTGATAAATAAATTTCCACAAACACTATACTGTCTCCAATTTTTAGTACTTTTACAGTTTTATCAGAATTAATTATTTCTGCTGATAGGATTGCATCTTTACTATTAAAGGCATTGGCTGTTTTCTCCTGGCCAGGTTTGGAGTATACACATGATGTGCTCTTTCAGTTAATGACTGCTGTGGAATACCAGTTCAGTTGCATATTTATGCTTTCATAAAATTAAAACAGTATGTCCCGTCTGTTTTTTCTTCTATAGCAGAAAATTTCTCTCGTGCTTTGTTCTCAACTTCTACCATTTTTTGAACCATCTCTTCTTGAGCAGACTTGTACTCAGTCAGCCTTTTTTTCATTTTGACCTCTGATTTTTGCAGTTTTATCAGCTCACCTGAGTATCTGCTGTGAAGTTGTCCTATCTCACATTCATTCTTAACTGATGGGTTCAGAGATGATCCTCAGCTCTGACTCAGCCGTACTTTGCAAGCTCGAGGTCTTCAACTAGCTTGAGGCCAATTCCCAATCCCATAATGCTCTAGTGTCCTACTCAGATCTCGTTTGCCATGGAAACAGATCGGGCGTTTTTCTCCTAGCTCAGGCTAAGTGAAAAATTATTTGTTATTCTCTTCAAGGATACTTAGTTTGTAGCAGTAGTTATTACTGTTTTTTTCATTGTGCTAAAGAGTGTGCAGTTCCTTGCTATTTTTCCAGTTATAGTGTAAAGTAAGAGTTTTAGTTCTCTCTCAGACCATTTGTTGGGCCTTCTCTTACCCTAGCTCACAGTTAACAAATGTAATACCCTTTTTCTAATTTAAAAGTTGGTAGCATAGTTTTTTGACTTCTATAACTTTACAGTTAGTTGTTGTTTAGCATAGTTTATATATATATATATATATATATATATATATATATATATATATATTAAAAGAGTGTTGCGATACTTTTTGCTGGATCTTATATTTAGGATAGACATTATTATAGTGTGCTGTGTTCTATTTTTTTTTCTAGCAGAGCCTGTTTAAATTAGAATGTTCTCCTTCATTTTCTGTAGTTAAATTTTTCTGCAGTTAAGTCCAAAGGTTTTGTTATTGAGTGTGTGTGTGTGTGTTTTCTGCCTTCAGTTCATATCTTGGAAATCTTATCAGTATATCGGGCTCGTTTATGTTAGAGAGCTGTATTTTGATTCCTTGATTTTGACTTTTTAAGTTTTAAAGTAGAGTCTAAACCTTCGGGTTTTAAAAAATGCCCAAAGTGTGGGCAAAATGTGTCCTTAACCGATGGACACACAGAGTGTGTGTATTGCTTGGGAGAAATCCATTTGCAGGACTCTTTGTGCTATATGTCATTCTTTCAGCACAAGAGTTCTCCATAACAGAAAAAATAAGTTAATTTTAAAAGGCTTGGTAAAGTCTTCATTTGCAGAAGCCATTCAGAAAGGTCAAAGCACTCAAGAAAAGGCTAAGTCACCATCATCGGACAAGTCAAAATCCTCCAAGAGATCCTCTACTTCAGAAGAGTCGGAGCCATTGAAAAAGGCACAGAGAATGTCTCTGACAGTAAGTAAAGAAATCGGATCCAAGAGACCCTCAACCTCGGCTCCACTGATTTCGGAGCCATTGGTTATGCAAGTACGGAGCTGGTCCCCTGTACTGGAGTCAGTATCTCCTACCTTGAGATCGCTACTATTACAAGTGTCAGCTTCTCCAGCTCCATCGTCCAGATCCTCTAGGAGCCTCTCCAAATTTGATGTGGATCCTGTGGTGCAGAGACTGCTGAAGACACTGATGCTGGCAAAAATTTTATCGGAACTGACCCTCAGGGACTCGGAACCGAAATTACCTACACTTTCTACCGCGATTCCTCCTTATACTCAGTCAGCCTTTTCTTCATTTCTACCTCTGATTTTTGCAGTTTTATCAGCTGACCTGAATATCTGTTAAGTGTCTTCCATTTTCCAGCCTTGTTATTTGAATTGAGATACTTCTTCAGTGTTTGATTTATTTTAATCAGTTATGAGCACATTTGACTTATTTTTCTTCTAGATTACTGGAAATCATGTCTTGCACCAAAGCCGGAGTTTGAGCTGCTTTTTGCTGAACAGCTACAGGACTTTCTTTCAGATTCTCTGAATGTCTTTTTTGCTGGCATACAGGCAGTGCACTTAGTAGTAGCCAGTCATTGAAATTAAAAAAAAAATCCCTGGCTCTCCTTTCTGAGTTTCTGTTTTCACATTGGGAGAGCAGAAATTAAGCTGTTACTCAGTGTGCAGTCATCTTGAAGTAGCCTTTTTTTCTAGGGTCTTGAGACTTTGCTAGATCTGGTCTTCAAGGGATCATTGAGTCTGGCCCACAATCCCCCCTTCCTATCTAGGCTTTGGAAATCATCTCATATAGCTTTATGCTACTGCAACAGTGATCTAATGATGAACATAGTACAGTTGTGTATGTAAACTTACAGTAACAGCAGATGTTCAAATAGTTCATTGTTGCAGTACTGCAACCCTCCATCTACCTCCCTGATTTTAACTCCCTTTGGATATTCACCTTTTTGGGAAAGGGGGGTCACCTTCTCCTTTACCTCTTTTTTTCGCAGCACATATCTACTTCTTAGGCTTAAGCCTCCCTTGGTTTGAGGAAAAAATGCTGATTTTTTTTTTGTGCCTCTATGTCTGCTTTGATACTGGCAAAATGACATGGATGTAGAGTGTGCAAGTAAGGAACCCAAATGCTTTTTGTATACAGACTGAGAGTCTTTTCTTTACGCAGAATATGTCCCATATAGCTTTGTGCTACACAACAGTGATCTACTGACACAGTTACTATTGTGGTGAGTTTATTTACACATCTGCACTATTTCAGTCACATTATACAAGGTACACACAATTCAATTTAGGTCAAGGACTCAAAATTCAATTCAGGTGTTTTCAACTCTCTCTCTCTCTCAGCCTCTCTCTGTATGAACTCACCCAGATTCTTTACTCCATGTCCAATCTCTGTGTCACTAGAGAGGCCAGCATCTCTGGTAATTAGCCTTACTCTCTATAAGCCCCATCCTGCATGTCGTCCCACAGAAATTCATTCATCTACTATTGAGACCCACATTTTTCTCTCTATTTCTGACCCTCCCTTTTATATGAACATGGTGGGACTTGCAGTACTTGTGATGATATGAGGAATTGCCAGGAAAAGTGCGGCAGTGTATGTGTAACACATGCCAGCATAGCTAGCTGGAGTATTGTAAAGAATTAAATGTCATTTGTATATCAAACTGTTTGGTACAAATGGTTGTGTTGAAAAATGTATTTATACAGCTACTTGTCTTAAAAGTGTGGCAGCATTGGGTCTTGCTGGACAGAAAATAAATACACCTATATGGCAGACTGTATTGTAACTGTTGAAATGAATATTTTGTAACAGAATATACTCGAGGAGAAGAGGTTAATCTCAGTCCAGCTAACTTTGAAAAATACTCTGAAATTAAATTACCTTGGTTAGGGCATAAAGATTGTATCTCACAGTTCTGATTGTATCTTACAGTTCTGATTGCAGTCAGAGACAAAATGTCTGGGAAAACCAGGACTAGGAATCCTACTGTATTGTTAGGGGTGAACTAACTGCTACCCTGGAAGGATGGAAGTTTTGAAATGGTTTTATAGCTTCTAGATGCTGTAACACATCTTAGCAAAGCTCTGTGTGCATAAGACATATGTGTGAGATTGTGGTTCAGTTTGTAGTAAAGGGGGGGTAGTGTGTGAATCAGAAGTCAGATGATCAGATGTACATTATGTCATTCTGTAATCCAACACTGAAATTATATTTTAATACTAGATGAGACAGGAAGTCTCAGGGCAGTCTGTATTTGAAAAATGACAGAGAAGGATTGCTCACCTACAGCATCTTGCCTTGCTTTAGTAAGTAACCAGGGAATAGTAATTATTTAGTCAGGAATATATGGTGAGATTAGTTTTTCTGTATCTGTGTGAATCTTTCCAGCTGTGTTTTTTTTTAATAATTTCTGTGGTGCTTATTGTAAATAGATATTTAGTATTTTCATGTTTTTATTTTTTATTATTTATCATTAAATATATTTAAACTTTTCATTCTGGCTGATCTATTAGAGAATATTTTAACCTTTGAGAGTACTTATATTTATTTGATGACACTGAGGCCTCTCCTGAAAGTCTTGCTGCACTGGTCAAATGCTACCATTTGTATTAACATTCATTTTACTGAGTATAATTGGATGCCATTGTAAGAGCCTTAAAGTAACTGGTTTTGGATTGTTCTGGTGGCAGTGGAACTACCTTATAGTCTAGGCATAACTGATAAATCTGTGTCAGCCTTTCCCAGGTGTGTGTGTGTGAGACTCAAATCTCAAAGAGAATGTTTGTTAGCTACTTGGAACAGGGACACAGAGCACTGGTTTCACAGAGAGGGTAGTGGAGGACTTGGCTTGGAACACTTGGCTGAAGACTTCATACTTCAGCTGTGTCAGTGGG
Source organism: Protopterus annectens (assembly GCF_019279795.1). Lineage (NCBI taxonomy): Eukaryota > Metazoa > Chordata > Ceratodontiformes > Protopteridae > Protopterus > Protopterus annectens. The sequence goes on from NC_056737.1 coordinate 1,625,700,001, forward strand.
GAGTCTTACTGGGGGCCTGGAGAAGAGAGAGAGGGAAACCCAGCCACCGGACCTAGTGTGTTCCCTGTGTGCTCTTAAGGGAAATTGTTCTTGGTGCAGAGAGCTGCATCTGAAAATACCGTATGTATCCATTTTTGTTCCAAGTGAATGCTCCTCACCCATATCAGTGGTGAGAACTGAGACTGCTTTATTACTGGCCCAGAGCAGGAATGTCACAGTACTTACAACATGGGGTTTCATAAATTGTCATATGTTTAGGGTACAGTGTTCAGGTCCAAGGACCATCAAGGGATACTGTCTCACCAAACGTAACACGTAAACATCAATGTTGTGTAGTCCAATCTCACCTTCATTTTTACGTATGGATTCGGAGCCGATCCTCAGCTCCAACTCAGACGATTTATAAGCTCAAAGACTTCTGGTTGGCTCATGGCTAAGCAGGTATCCCACAGTGCACCAGTACAAACCCCAGATCTTGTTTGCCACGTCGACGAGTTTGGTTGTGCTTCTCTTGGCTCTGGCTAAGTGTTAACTTTTTTCTTGCTTATATTGCTTAAAATCTTGTTTGAAGTTGTAATTAGTGTAGTACAATAGTTTTTTGCATTAGAATTTCTAGTGTAGAGTTGCTAATTCTTAGGTAATTAGCTCCTTTGCACCTCTTGGTGCAAGCGTTGGCCTTGGGCTTGCTAGTGTGCTTTGTGGTATCCTGTGTACCAGTTTAGATTTATTGTTAGTGCTGATAGCTTAACAAACGCTAGTGTTGTTCTAGTCTACGGTTTCATAGTGCAGTTTAGTTTGGCTGTTATCTGCTGGTGTTGATTTTTACAGTGGCAGGGTTCGTTTTTCAAAACTCCAGTTTCTCCTTAGCAGAATAAGGGTTTTCTGTGTGTGTGAGTTTTTGCTGGTCTGTTTAAGTTAGAAAACCTAGCTAGAGTTTGTTGTTTGAAACTCCAGTTTCAGCTTCCTCTGTTAATCCTTAGCAGAATAAGGGTTTTTCTGTGTGTGTAAGTTTTGCTGGTCTGTTTAAGTTAGAAGACCTAGCTATCCCTTTCCCTTCTGGACTAGGCCGTTTTAGTTAGAGGACGTAGTCCTCGTGGTGTTTCTTCCTCCTTCAGTAGGCCCGTTTAAGTTAGAGGACCTAGACCCCCCTTTACTTCTCTTCTCTTTCGTCTGTGTGTTATGTCTAAAGAGGTTAAGGAGCACAAGCCTTCGGGCTTCAAAAAATGTCATTGACGGATGGTTATGGTCTATGTGTTTATTGCTTAGGGGCCATCCATTTGCAAGAGAATTGCTTGTTTTGTCATGCCTTCTCCACTAGAGTGTTACAGGAGAGGAGGAACAAGCTAATTCTAAAGGGTCTTTTAAAGCCTACCTTTGAGGAAGCCTTGTCTAGCTCTTCCTCTTCTTCCAAGTCCACTAAATCTTCTAAATCTAAGTCTTCGAAAAGACCTTCTCCAGCACCGGCTGATGTCTCAGAGCCACCTCGTAAAGTGGCAAAATTGGCCTCATCGGCTCCACTGCCTTCGGAGCCGACTGAGAGCAGCATTGTGGTGACAGGGTCGGTTCCTAGTTTGTCGGAGCCGACCACTTAATTTATGGAACCTGCTATTCCTCCAAGATCAAGATCCCCGACTATGTCCTCCAGGTCTTCCAGGAGCCTTTCAGAAGAAGATGTGGAGAGGGTGGTCCTGAGACTGCTGAAGTTGTCTGCTCTATCTAAATTGTTGTCGGCTCCGACCCATTCAGTTCCAGAGCCTATGGAACCCATTATACCCTCGATTGTTATTCGTCCTCTGAGCCAGGTTGGTCTGTCGGAGTTGGAGGACTTGGTGCCATTGGTGGAACCCTCGGCTCCAGCTCCACTTGCGGTTGCTTTGGAGCTGAGTTCTGCTCCAACACTTTCGGTGTCGTCCGTTGTGTCCAGGGGCTGAAGCTCTCCGGTCGGTGCCGACAGGGAAGGTTGGAACTGGTCTTCTTCGGTTCTGAGTCTCCTTCTTGGCGCTTCGGCTAGGGTGATTTCGGACCCTGCGTCTATCTCGGAGCCAGTAGCTCTCATGCTGATGGCATCCTCTGTCTCTTTGGAGCGGGAGAGGTCGGCATTCGAGAGGATGAGGAGCGTGCTGTCCAGATCACCAGTTGCCACCAAGGGTACCAGCACTGTTCCCCCTAGAGCACCCACTTCTGTCTCAGCCTCTACTCTCTCCAGAGACAGCAGAGACCCTCAGCCTCAGGAGCCACTGGCTGGTGGCCCCCACTCTTCCGTGACCTCCCCAGAATACCTTTCTGAGGAGTCCCCCAGGAAGAAGACATGCAAGAGGAAGCATGTTGACTCCCAGGATGAGTCTTTGACATCTGACACTGACCTCGAGGAGTTGGAAGGGTCCCCCAGGTCGTCCTCTGATGATGTCTTCTTCGTGGACATCCTGGAGATCCTTAAGCAGAGGTGCAGCTGGCGCACTGTCAACCCTTCTGATGAGGAGTCAGTGTACTTGAAGGCTTTCGGGTCTCAACCTTCTGCCTCTTGAGTGTCTCCACCTTTTGATGAACTAATGGATTTAGTTAGTTGAAAGGTGTGGGATACTCCTGATGCCATGGAGCCAGCCCCTAGGAGACCCAACAAGTTTCTTTCTGCCCTTCCAGGTAAAGAATTTTTGTCCAAAGGTATCCTCGTAGATGCCATGGTGGTGGCGGTGGCCACTAAGAAGGAGCATGCTGAGACTTCTTCTGTCCATCTGCCGAATAAGGAGTCTCGACAGATGGACAGGTATGGGAAGTGCATCTTCAGCGGCTTTTACTCTTCGATCATTGAACTATCTCACTCACTTCAAAAGATTGCAGAGGGGTCTCCTCAAGGAGTTAGGAGATTCTATACAGGGTAGTACATGTACTGAGGGAGTCCCTGACAAGATTTCTGCTCACTTGTCCACCTTAAATTCTATAGTTAACTCCTCCATGTGGCTTATTTCTTATGCGGTTGATGGAGCGAGTGGAGCAGTGGGTTCTGGAGTTGCCCTAAGGCGTCACTCCTAGATGCGCTTGTGTAATTTTGCAAAACCATTCAAGTCCACTTTCACCAGTGACCCATTTGATGGTTCCTCATTATTTGAATCTAAGGTGAAGGACACACTCATTCGGTGTGAGCAAGAAGGAAAGACACTCTCTGCCTTGGGAGTATGTTTTACTGTTCCCTCTAGACCATACCCTAAAGGTCAAAGGGGCGGTAAAATGCGGTTCAAGAAGTCCCAAAGGATCTTTCCGGACACACAGGGTGAACCCTCCTTCAGAGGAGGAGGAGGAAATGGGAGACATCGCCCCAGAGGCAGGGGCGGTCTGCAATACCAACAAGGTCATGATTCCTTTCGGGGACAGCCTTATCAGCACTCCTGATATGGGGCCTGACTGTGATTCTCTGGGGCCAGTTGGGGGTCGCATTTCTTTGTATCCAGAAGCCTGGCTAAGTATAACCCAAGACAAGTGGGTACAAAGAGTTGTTACCAGAGGCTATATCATACCCTTTTCCCTTCCACTGTTTGTTCCCAAGAAGATCCCAGATGTACCATCCAATCTCAGGGATCAGGCAACTGTGGAAATCAACAAGTTGCTTTTAAAAAGAGTCATCCAATCTGTCCCAGCAGACCAGATGGGATCCAGAACTTACTTCAGGTTCTTTTTAGTCTCAACGAACAGGAGGCTGGAGGTCGAAATTGGACCTCAGCAGATTAAACGAATCCGCGAGGCAGGACAAGTTTCAGATGGTAGCACTGCAGTCGATACTCCCTTTGTTAGGGAAAGACTATTGGATGTGCTCAATAGATCTCCAGGATGCCTACTACCATATAAAAATGGACAAGGCATCCAGGAGTCATCTACGCTTCCGGCTGGGAGCCAGTCACTATCAGTTTCATGCCCTGCCCTTTGGTCTCCCCACAGCCCCCAGGGTGTTCACCAAATGCATGGCAGTAGTGACAGCTCACCTGAGACGTCAGGGATTCCAGGTGTTTTCGTATTTGGATGACTGGCTCCTGACCGCCCCCACCAGGCATCTACTTTTCCAAAACAAGGATGCCACTATTCAACTTTGTGCTCAATTAGTGATCTCCATAAATTGGGAAAAATCTGCATTATTGCCCTCTCTATCTGTGATTTTTATAGGCACAGAGGTAGACACAGTAAACAAGACAGCTCGTCTTCCCGCCAAAAGGGCACAAAATTTAATCTTTCAAATTCAGCGTTTTGTCCCTTTGCGGAAGGTCAAAGCGAAGTGGGTTCTTCAGCTCCTCAGGACTATGGCATCCACCATCCTATTAGTACAATTAGCCAGGTTGCACATGAGAATTCTCCAGTGACTTCTGTCTTCCCAGTGGTCCTTCCAATGTCTTCCACTGAATCACCCTATTCTGCTGAAGGATTCATGCAAGGAGGACCTCCTTAGGTGGATAGCACCCAACCAGTTGATGACAGGTGCCCCCTTTGTTCCTGCCCAACCCGTTGCCACTGTGACCACAGATGCCTCCCAGATTGGGTGGGAGGGGGGCATTATCTCAGCAGGACTGTCCAAAGCACATGGCAAGAACATGAGGCTCACTTGCATATCAATGTTCTGGAGATGAGGGCGGTGCTCCTAGCGTTGCAAGCACTTCAAGACCTTCTTCCTCTAGGGACTATTGCGATACAATCAGACATGTTGGTAGTTTGGTATATCAACAAACAGGGCGGTACCAGATCTTACCCACTCTGTCAAGAGGCCATGCGAGTTTGGGAATGAGCGATTTCTTCTCAGCGCTTTCTGGTTGCAATGCACGTTCCAGGGACGACCAACGTGATAGCCGACAAGCTAAGCCAGGTGATCCTACTGCCTCATGAGTGGTCTCTGAAACATGAAACAGCAGAACAGATTTTCCGTAAATGGGGACAGCCTTGCTGCGACCTTTTTGCCAGTCCAGTCAATGCCAAATGCAGCAACTATTTTTCCCTCATTCCCCCTTCGGGAGAGACACCCAGAGACGCTCTAGCTCATGATTGATCCCTGGGTCTTCTGCATGCTTTTCCTCCATTTCCTCTCATTTCCAAAGTGATTCAGAAAGCCAGATGGCTGGGATGCAAGTTAATCCTCATTGCTCCTTACTGGCCTCATCAGGTCTTGTTCCCCTTCCTCAAGCCTCTTCTCCTGGATGATCCTTGGATTCTGGACACAGTTCCAGATCTGTTGACCCACATGTCAGGTTCACTACATCCCTCAGTCCACACCCTCAAATTGACAGCATGGCTGTCCAGTTCCATCCCTAGTCAGGCTTCAAAATGTATCTTCCTCAGTGTTACATATTCTTATGTCCTCCCATAAACCTTCAGCTAGGAGACTATATGGCAGTGAATGGAAAAGATCTTCTATTTGGGCACAGAAAATGAATGTAGATCCATACACTGCTTCTATCCCTGTGATTTTGGAATTTCTCTCCGAGCTTTTTCAGCAAGGATCTGCCGCTGCCACTATCAGAGTTCATTTGGTGGCTATTTCTCATTTCCATTTTATGGTTTCCAGATACCAATTTAATGTCTCATAAGCTATGCACGACCTTTTTGAAAGGAGCCACTCTGTCGAGGCCACTGTTACAAGAACCTGTGGCTTCTTGGGATTTAAATTTTATGTTGTCCAAACTGACATCTTCCTCATTTGAACCTTCTCACTCATATTCATTGAAATTTTTGTCTTGGAAGACTTTATTTTTGGTGGCTATCACATCAGCTAAACGGGTATCGAAGTTACAAGCCTTGTCTGTTAAGTCACCTTATTTGATCTTTCATAAAGATAGGGTCTCACTGTGTACTAACCCCTCCTTTGTCCTCAAAGTTTGTTCCCATGCCATCTTAAATCAATCCATAGAACTCCCAATTTTCTTCCCTAATCACTGTAATGCAGCTGAATATCGGTTTCATCAGCTAGATGATCATAGACAACTATGTTTTTATTTGCATCGGACCAAGGAGTTTAGGAAATCAGATCAACTATTCATTTCCTTTTCTGAATCCAGATTGGGTTTACCAGTTTCTAAAGTGACACTATCTAATTGTATTTCCAGTTGCATAGCCTTTGTCTACAGTTCAGAGGGCAGACATTTACCCTTCAAGATCAAGGCTCATTCTACCAGGCCTCTTTCTACCTCTGCAGCCTTTCAAGCCAAGGTCCCACTTGATAATATTTATGCAGCAGCTACGTGAGCTACCCCTCACACTTTTATTACACATTACAAATTGGATTTAGCTTCCAGGGGTAGAGCATCCTTTGGCTCCACGGTGCTCAGGAGTATTTTCCAGTGAGCCACCCAAGAATAAAGCGCTAGAGACGCTATCCCATATGTAAAAATGAAGATGAGATTGGACTACACAACATAAAGAAGTTATGTACTCACCATAATGTTCCATGTTGGTAGTCCATCTCACCCTTCATTTTTACCAACCCACCCTCCTGCCCCCATCTTGGAAGAAGCTGGCGATATTAATATTTTGGTTATCTTTGGTTGGAGACCCATTAGTATTGGTTTGAGTGTTATGGTTATTTTGTCTAGTGAGCAGCAAACAAGATCTGGGGTTTGTACTGGTGCATTATGGGATACCTGCTTAGCCACGAGCCAACCAGAAGTATTCGAGCTTATAAATCCTCCGAGTTGGAGCCAAGGATCTGCTCCGAACCCATACGTAAAAATGAAGGGTGAGATGGACTACCAACATAGAACGTTATGGTGAGTACATAACTTCTTTTTTCCAAAGATCAAAGCTGAATTTAAAATGAGCAATACTAGGATGCATCCTAACATTAACTGACAAATTATTCCATAATCGTGGAATCACTTGTGTAACAAATGTGTTCCTGATTTATATTTTGCATTTTGAAATATTAAAGTTTAGATTGTCAAATATCTGGGCGCACTTGTTGTGGGATACATAAAATTGCCTGCAAAATTTTGTTGTGATAAATTTTATAGACATTAATAGCTTTACCTCTTGTATGCCTAAAATGCATAGAGTATAAACTCAAAGTAAAACCTCTATCTTGGAAAAGTAAGATGTCTTGCAGAGGGTATTCTTCTAGTAAATTTCCTCTGTATATATTCAAGCAGTACAAGCTCAGTCCTCTTAGAATTACGAAAGGAACTGTTTCATCCTAAAATCGGACAAATGTACATTTTATATAAATGCACCACATTGTGTTCATTGATGGGATTCATTTAAAAATAAGTCATGTTAGAATAAGAGCATGCTTTCAAGTACTACATACATGATCAGAAAAATAAAAATTAGATGATATCGATATCCCTAAGTGCTCATAACAATTAGCTTAGGACAAATTGCTACCATTAGTATAAATATCAGGTTTAATAGATAGTCTGCCAAGGTACTTACGTTTGCTTTCATTATTACTAAGATTCAAATTAACATTTTTAACCCAACTGAAAATGTTTGCAGTAGTTCAGAAATTATTTAATGGTCCCCAATACAGTCAATTACAAAACTGAATGTGCTGTCATCATCATCGTAATTTGCTTGCTTGGTATAGTTGCTTATAGGAGTGGTTGACAAGACTGGATTAAATTAAAAAAGATCCCAACCCAACCCCTGAGGGACACCTATTAGTACTAGTAAGTAATATGATAGCTGATCTTTAATTGATACAAGTTGCAAGTGATCAGTTAAACAGCTACTAATCCACTTAATGAATGGATTGTAGTTGTATTTTACAAGAGTAGAGGTGATTGAACTGTGAGAATGAATATAAAAAGCTTGTGCCAGATGCAAGTATTAATACTGTCTGATATTGCAGAATCTAGAACCAAAGCAACTTGATTGTAAAACTCAATCAAATCGGTCATTGTTGACCTACTAGTACTAAAGCTTTATTGGTATATATCAGTATTACCTAAGAGGTTTTCCCAGTAGAGTAATTATTTCAACAAACTATTTACATAGATCTATCAGTTTAACATTGATACTATTGTTAGATATGTCTTACTCATTACCTTTCTTATAAATTGGTGCTATAGTTGAATTTAAAAAGCATGGGTACTATACAACTACTAAATAAGTTGTTAAATATCTTGTACAGCAATGGCAACAAATCATTTGTTTAACCATAAATCAAAACTGATGGAATTAAATCTGGACCCATTGACGTATTCATACTATTTTTTTAAAGAGCTTCTGAAATTGTATCCAACTGTATAATGTGACATATACAGTTAAAAGTTAGAACTGGTTCATGTAGCATGACAACCCAATCATGATCTAAGGATTGTGAAAAAAAAAGAAGCTATTGAATATATTTGTCATTTTGTTAGGATTTGATTCAATACTTTCTTTAATTATGGTTGATCTGAAGTGATTGTTGAATTAATATATTATTTTTTTATCCTTGGTAGAGGGATGTCTCATTGTTTAAGTTTTTTGTTCTTATTTATATATATATATATATAGGAGGTGCATCCAGCATACTTGTCCCAAGCAAGCACTAATGGGAGGGTGTGCTCAGGATAAGGATATATATAAACTTCTACCCAAGCAAGGGCCAGCGAAGACTTTTAAATTGCAAAAATCGATCGGAGCGGAGCCAACCGGGGTGTGACGGCAGGAAGGGGAGGCCGGAAAATTAAGCGACCCGCGGGCTGCTGTTGGAGACAGGGAAGGGGAAGTTAGGAACTGGCGAGGTCTGGCAGGAAGCTAGAGGAGGAGGAATAATGGAGGCAGTGAGGGGTGGGGATAAGAGAGGTAGGAAGGAATGATGATATATTGTGAAGAGGTATAGAAAGAGCTGGCAAGACGGAGGGGTAGCATAAGGGTGAGAGACGGTGTTGAGGAGAGAAGTGTTCATGCTGGAAAAAATGGGGTGGGGGTTAGTTATTAAATTGTTGGTATACGCAATGGGTGGCAGGAGAATATACTGTGGGGTAGATTTAAAGAGAGGTTGGCCAAGAGTAGGTGAGTGTGGGTGGAATGTTTAATGGAGAGGTGATGTTAAAGAAGCTGTAATTGATGAGCGTTGTTGGAAAAAGATTGGCTGAGTTTGTTGAGAGTTGTTTGTGAGTTGGAAATTTTGAGGTGGGTGTGATGAGTTTGATGAGAATGTGACTGGGTTGGAATAAGGGTGAAAGTGGGAGAGATGGATGAGTGAATGGGATGAGTATGTGGAGCAGAGGAAGAAGATCAGTGATAGGTATGATTGGGGTGGGAGGAATGCAGAGATGGAATGATTTGTGAATTTATTTTAAAAAGGGGTGGATATGTGTGTGGTGAATCATTATAATAAGAGGGATGAGCATGGGAGGAGCTAAAAGATACAGGGAGGGCAGAAGATGGCCGATGTTTGGATGTTAAGGTTAAGGAGGAGTCTTAAGGAGAGTGGAGGAAAGAAAGTGTGGTGGGAGGGAAAGTGTTGTTAAGAAGCATAGAGAAGGTGGTATGTAGAATGGCGTTGGTGAACAAGAAGAGGAGGAGGAGTGTGAAAGGAGTGGTAAAGGGGAAGTGGAAGTTGGGAAGTTGTGTTAAGGAAGAGTTAAGAGAGAATTAGGGGTACGAGAGAGGAGGGGGGGGAGGTGGAGGTAGTAGCAAGGTGAGTGTAAGCACAGCAAAAACTAAAAAGAGGTGACTTAGAAAGGGTGGTTGGTGTGACATCCTGGAGGGAGAGGAGTGGAAGGGGAGACTGGGTGTGGGAAGAGGTGGTACAGAGAGGAAAGGGACAGAAGAAGGTGCTGGAAGAGGAAGAATGGAGAGAGTAAACAGAGATGAAAGAAGTAGACATGATGGAGAGGAGATGGAGAGATAGCAAAGAGCTAAAGAGTAAGAGGCTAGGAGTAATGGAGTTAGAGCAGAGACGATTACAGAGAAAGAAAAGGAGAGCCTGTACGATTAGCTAGATTGAGGACAGAGGAAAGAAGATGTGCAGCATGTAAGGGTGATAAAGGATAGTGAGGAAAGGTACTCACAACAGAGGAGAGTGTGTTGAATAAATGGGAGAAGTATTTTGAGAGGCTGATGAATGGAAGAGAATGAGAAGGAAGAAAGAGATGATGGGGATAGTAGATCAGGAAGTGAAACAGATTAGCAAGGGAGAGGTAAAGGGCAGCTATGAAGGGATGAGAGATGACAAGGCTGTTAGGCCCAGATGACATACCAATGGAAGCATGGAGGTGCTTAGGAGATGGGTTGTGTGGAATAACTAGAGATTGTTTAATGAAATTTTTTGAGTCAGAAGAGGATGCCTGAATTAGGAGAAAAGTGTTTTGGTACCTATTCTTTAAGAAGAATTGATGTGCAGAGCTGCAGTAACTACAGAGGATAAAACTTAATTAGTCACAGCTTGAAGTTATGGGAAAGAGTAGTGGAAGCAAGGTTAAGAAGGCTTGTGATGATTAGTGATCAGCAGTATGGTTTCATGCCAGGGAAGAGCACTACAGATGCAATTTTTGCTGAGTGGTTGATGGAGAAGAACAGAGAAGGTCAGAGAAGGTTGCATTGTGTCTTTGTAGACTTGGAGAAAGCATGACGGGTGGAGAGAGAGAGTTTGTTGTGATATTGTATGAGGAAGTCGGGAGGGCAGAGAGAGAGGGAGGTAGAGTGGGTGTATGAGGGGAGGGTAGTGTGACAGTGTAGTGTGTGGTGAGGTACAGGATATGTAATAAGGTGGGTGGTGGGTGTGGGGAGGGAGGAAGGGAGTCTCTTCGCTTTTTTCTTAGGTGCAGTGGTGTTGACAGATGAGACAGAGACAGGAGCCGTGGAGTGGACTATGATGTTTACAGATGACATTGTGATCTGTAGTGAGTAGGAATCAGGTTGAGGAGACTCTGGAGAGGTGGAGAGGTGGAGAGGTGAGAGAGGAATGAGGTCAGCAGGCTAAGACAGAATATGTGTGGTGCCATGAGAGATGAGGGAGAGGAATGGTGAGTTGCAGGAGCAGAGTTGGTAAAAGCAGAGAGAGAGAGTTGAGGCAGTGGGAGGAAGTTCAACTTGGGATCAGTTCAGGGGAAGAGAGGTGAGAAGAGAGGTACGAGCAGGGAAGGAATGGGTGGAGAAGAGTGTCCAGGGGTGATTTGTGGAGAGCGGGTAAGAAGTGAGAGTGAAAGGTGGGGAAGAGGAAGTGTAGTGAGAAGAAGGTAGTATTACCAGTTGTACAGGACAGTGGCAAAAGGCAGGAGTCAGGGGTGAGATGTGAGAGGCAGCAAAGATATAAGCTGTGAGATGTCAGTGGATGGAGGGATAGGGATGATTAGGATGTATATATATTAGAGGAGGCATGTTGGACAGTTGCCAGAGACAAAGCAAGAGAGACAGACAAAGTTGGTTTGTTTTGACATGTGCTGAGGAGGGGGAGATGGGTATATTGGAAAAAGATGGGGATGGAGCTAAGGATGGAGAAGAATAGAAGAAGGCCTAAGATAAGGTTTATGGACGTTGTGAGAGAGGACATGCATGCAGGTTGGTGTGACAGAGCAAGATGCAGAGGATAGGAAGAAATGGAAAGAGATGATCCGCTGTGGCGACCCCTAACGGGAAAAGCCGAAAGAGAATGATGATGATTTGGTACTCAAGTTTTTTAGTAATATGATTCAGCTGAGTTTTATTGTCAAGTGAAGGATTAATTCTTTACCTGTAAAATATTAATCTGATGTTGTTAATCTTCTTTCCATCCATCACTGATGGGTTTGGTTCCTAGCCCTCGGAACCAAGTTGGCCTTTTTACCAAGCTCGCACCAGCCAAAAAACTCTTGAGCTAAGTTTCTACCCAGAATACTCTTCTCCCTGTTACCTCAGATCTCATTTGCCGCATAGCCATAAAGCCACGTTTCAGCCGGGCTCTCAGCTAAGTGGAACTTTTTCGATATTTGTGTGAAAATTTTTGGATATCTTCGTATTATCCACCAGGAGCCTGTAGGAACATGATGTGGTATGTCTTGTAGACAAGCTGTTGTTATCCAGGGGGATCTTTTCACTTTCTAAGACCCATCCACCTGCAGGACTTGGGTTGTCTTATCCACGGACTTCATCTTACACTCTTCCTTCAACCATCTCAGTTCTGAAGCCTTCTGCTCCGACATCCTTTTTGGAACCCATCACCTCAGTGCCTACGGTGCATCTCACTCTGGCTTCAAGTTTGTCTCTTTGGTCTTCGGTTCCTGCTGAACCGGTCCTTCCTCCATCTGGGGATTGGGGGACAGGAGCATCGGCCCAGGGTACGGAGCTGCCTCTCTCCTTGGTTCCATCCTCAGCGCCGATAGCTGCGTCCGCACCAATCCTGCTTGATGCTCCATCTGTGGGGGCAGGTTTGTCGGAGCAGGGTGTGACCCCCCCGATCCCGAGGTTGTCTTTCTTGGTTCTGGACTCCCATCCCTCTTCGGGCGGGCTCTTGATTCTGGCAGCACTACTTTGATGTTGGAATCCCAGTTTTCTCCCCCTGGGCTACAGCTGTCACAGACCACCCCCCTGGGACACCGGACAGAGAAGCTGCAGGACACCCCTGTTCAGGGTACTCGCTCTTCCGAGTCCTCCTCAGAGACGCCCCCTCGAAAGAAGACATGCAAGAGGAAGCACATGGAGTCACCTGAGGAGTCCTTAACGGAAGACATGGATTACGATGATGGTGAAGGGTCCCCACGGTCACCTCCTGATGATGTCTCCTTTCGAGACATCCTGGAAATGTTAAAGCAGAGAGGTGACTGGAAGCCCTCCAACCCTTCATCTGAGGAGTCCGTGTTCCTGCAGGCTTTTCGCGCCCGACCTTATACCTCTTGCATGAACCCGCCTGCCGATGAGCTTGCCGTGCAGCGCTCTTGAAAGAACCCTGATTCCATTGAGGTGATCCCTCAGAGACCAGACAACATTCTCTTCCCTCCCGAGGAGAACCCACATTGATCCAAAGGGTTGCCAGTCGGTGCTATGGTGGTGGTGGCGGCCATGAAAAAGGACTTGGCAGAGGAAAGTCCTGCTGTCCACCTGCCCAACAGGGAGTTTCGGGTGGTGGACAGACTTGGGAAGTGTGTTTTTGCATCAGGGACCTTTGCTATTTGGTCCCTGAATTATTTGGCATATTTTACGAGGCTCCAGAGGGACTTGATCTCCAGACTCTCAGGGACGCTTGGAGGACAGTTGTCGGATGAGGTCAGGGACAAAGTGACCTAGCAGCTCACAACCCTGGAATCAATATCCAATTCATCCATGAGGTTGCTGTCACATGCAACCAAAGTGGCGACTAGAGCAGTGGGTTTGGGCATTGTTATGAGGCGTCATGCCTGGATGCGCATTTGTGACCTTGCGGATCCCTTCAAGTCTTCCTTTCTGATTGCTCCCATCGAAGCTTCGTCCCTTTTTGGCTCTAAAGTGAAGGACATGCTAGCCAGGTGCAAGCAAGATTGAAAGGCCTTGTCTGCCATAGGCCTATGATTTTCCAACCCTCAAAGTACCTTCTCCAGGAATCAGAGGAGTGGAAAAATGTGGCATAAGAAATCTCAGGGTCCTTTCATTGCCACACGTGGTGATGATACCCCTAGAAGCAGACAGGGTAACAATTCCGGAAGACGCCCCTATAGAGGCAGAGGGGGTCCTTGTAACCAAGGCTCCAGGGACTCTCTCTGGACAACCCTATCAGCGCTCCTGAGGAGCACCCCAATTGCTTACCTCTGGAAGCAGTCGAGGGTCGTTTCTCTCTGCACCAAGCTGCCTGGCAATCTGTCACCACAGATCGCTGGGTGCAGAGTATCATCATCAGAGGTTACACCATTCCTCTTTCTTGTCAGCCAAATTTTCCAAGAAAACTTCTCGACGTTCCACCCAGTCAAAGGGAAGAAGTAGCTTCAGAGATTATAAAGCTGTCTCAAAAAAGGCTCATCCAACCATTCCCACCATACCAGTGCAAATCCAGATTTTACTAGAGATTCTTTTTGTTGCCAAAAAAGACAGGGGACTGGAGACCCATTTTGGATCTCAGCAGCTTAAACAAGTCTGTCACCCAAAACAAATTCCGGATGGTTATGGTTCAGTCCATTCTCCCTTTTTAAAAGAAAGCGATTGGATGTGCTCTATAGAAGTCCGGGATGGATATTATCACATCAGGATGGACAAACGCTCCAGGAGTCTGCTTCGCTTCTGGCTAGAAGCCAGTCATTATCAATTCTGTCCCTGCTGTTCAGTCTTTCTACAGCACCCAGAGTGTCCACAAAATGCATGGCAGTGGTAACAGCTCACTTGAGACTAAAATGATTCCGGGTGTTTCCATATCTGGACGACTGCTTCCTTACCACCCCCACTGAGCATCTTCTGGTAACAGCACTGCATTATACTCTCTCTGGAAAAATTGTTGGGAATAATGATACATTGGGAGAAATCAAACCTTACCCCTACACAACAAATAGAGTTTATTGGAGCAGTGTTCAGTACTCAGTCCTGTCTGGTATCACTCCCAATTCAAAGACTCCATCGATTGAGGCTTCAACTCTGGGTGATACTCTCTCAGACAAGAGTCTCTGCAAGGGAAGTTCTTCAGGCCCTACGTTCTATGGCAGTGTCAATCCCAATAGTGCCTCCAGCAAAGCTTCATATGCAGATACTGCAATGGTTCCTTCTGTGTCAATGGTTTCCAGACTATCACTCCCTCTGTTACCAGATTCAAATAACCAACTCCTGCAAGCAAGACCTGCTTTGGTGGATGAGGCCACATGTAGAACTTTGGAGTTGTCCATTTCAATCCCCTCAGCCCACAGCCATTGTGACCATGGATGCTTCCCCGATTGGGTTGGGGGGGGGGCTATTTTCAGGGAAAGACTTCCAAGGCACATGGTCCACCTGCATGTCAGTGTTCTGGAACTGAGAGCTGTACTGCTAGCGTTGCAGGCCTTCCATTTGGCTCTCCCTTCTGGGACAATTGCAATTCAATCAGACAATATGTCAGTGGACTGATATATCAACAAGGAAGGAGGAACCAAGTCCTACCCCCTATGTCGAGAAGCCATGAAAATTTGGCAGTGGGTGATAGCTTCCAACCGCTTTCTTATAGCAATGCATATCCTGGGGAGCTCCAATGTGATTATGGACAAACTGAGCAGGTGCATCCTCATGCCTCATAAGTGGTCCCTCAACCCTGAGATGGCATCAGTAATCTTCAGCCACTGGGGCCAACCTTGCTGCAATGTTTTTACCTCCCCATCAAACAAGTGCAGCAGTTATTTTGCCTTACTTCCCCTGGAGGGAGTCACCAAGGGATGCTCTGATCCATGATGGGCCCATAGGACTTCTTTACGCTTATCCTCCCATTCCTCTAATCCCACAATTTCTAAAGAAAGCTCTTCAGTTGAGATGCAAGGTGATCCTCATAGCCCCATTCTGGCCTCAACAAGTTTGGTTCCCCTTCCTTCAGCCTCAACTAGTATACCCGCCATGGATTCTGGACCCTCTACCAGATCTGATTACTCACCCCCAAGGGGTGAGTCGCCCAAATCTGTCCAGTCTCAAGCTGACAGCTTGGTTTCTCCACTTCCACTTGTCACCAGGGAAGCTAATCTCTCCTTGCCTGTTCGAGACATCATTCTGGCCTCTCACAAACCATCCACCAGAAGACTATATCAGGATAAATGTAAAAGGTTCTCCATCTGGTCCAAGGATAACATGCTAGAACCGTATTCGGTTCTAGTTACTGCCGTGTTTCAATACTTGGCTAAGTTTTTTGATAATGGATAATCTGTCTCTACTGTACGAGTACATCCAGTGGCAATTTCCAATTTCCACAGTGGTATAGATGGCACCTCTCTTATCTCTTTACACCTTTGCAAGGCTTTCCTCAAGGGGGACCTCTCATATCAGGCCTCCTTTCAGACAGCCCATAGAACCATGGAACCTCACTTTAGTCCTTCAGTCTTTGACTCAAAAACCTTTTGAACCTGCTGTGAAGTGTGACCTAAAGTTTTTGTCTTGGAAATCCTTGTTCTTGGTAGCCATTACCTCTGCCAGAAGAGTCTCTGAGCTGTAGGCATTGTGTATCAAGAGGCCCTATCTAGTCTTTCATAAAGACAGAGCATCACTTCGGATGAATCCATCCTTTCTTCCCAAACTTGTTTCTGAATTCTCCATTAACCAGACCATTGACCTACCAGTGTTCTTTCTGAATTTTGCCAGTAGAGGAGAGTATTGACTTCACTTCTTAGACGTACATAGACAATTGAGATTTTACCTATACAGGACCAAACCTATCCGTAAATCTGAACCGCTTTTCATCTCCTTTTCTGTGCCCAGAATGGGAGAGGCTGTTTCCAAGGTTACATTATCAGAATGGCTAAGGGACTGCATATGTTTCATCTATTCTCTCTATAATGAACGTATGCCAAAAGTTAAAGCTCACTCCACTAGATCTATGGCAACATCTATAGCATTCCATTCCAGGGCTTCTATGGATGACATCTGCGCAGCAGCTACTTGGGCTAAGCCTCATACCTTTATCAATCATTACAAATTGGACATGGTCTCCAGAGGAAGAGCTGCCTTTGGCTCAGTGGTACTCAGGAATGTTCTTCCATAAGGGCCACCCATGGACCTCCTGTAGCTTGGGATTCTGTCCCATCAGTGATAAATGGAAAGAAGATCAACAACATCAGATAAAGAAGTTATGTCTTACCATAACGTTCTATCTGTGTTTTCATCTTCTTTCATTCATCACTTCCCACCCTTCTTCCCCCTCCAAAGGCTCCTGGGGGATGCTTTGGGTCTAAGTGGTATCTTAGGGTATTTGTGCAGAAGTGGCCTCGGCTTTACTTCTTTTTCTCTAGCAAACTCGATCTGAGGTAACAGAGAGAAGGGCATTCTGAGTAGAGACTTAGCTCAAGAGTGTTTTGGCTGGCGCAAGCTTGGTAAAAAGGCAGATTCAGTTCAGAGGGCTCGGAACCGAACACATCAGTGATGAATGAAAAAAGATGAACAACACAGAGGGAATGTTATGGTAAGACATAACTTCTTTTTACATAATACAGAAATAAAAAAAAAGATTTTCATTAGCAAAATTACAGCAGGTTAATTCAATAAGTAGTAATGTGTTTTTTTTTTTTTAGGCAATTACAGTGAGGTAATATTTTTAGTTGTTGGTCAAATACGTCCTAAGGATGTAGAACTTTTGGAGGTAGTGACAGGCAACAAATAATTTTGAAAAGTTAGGAAGAAAGTGTGGTCAGGATTAGGCTGGATGAGAGCAAGAGCATTTCCATTGCTTAGTAAGGTGTGAGTGCAGTGAGGTTTTAAACAAGGAGAGATTACTGGTGGTGCAGATGGGTGTACGGAGAGAGTTCCAGAGGCATGCAAGAAAAAGGGATATCAAGTGATTTCCAGCAGTACATGTTGGTTTATGCAATTTAATTAGGTTTTGGGAATTGGATCTTAGGAGTCTATCTGGCATATGCATTTCAAAGGTATTTGCTAGGGAGAGGCAGAGAGATGGGTTATGAATGAGTTTGTGTGCTTGGATGAGCTGGGTATATGTCAGAAGGTTTGGTGATTCTAGCCAACTTAGTTGGTGAAGGGAATTACAGTGATGGGAAGAGCCTCTATGACCTGCTGCAAATTTGGATATTTTGTTATAACAAGATGAGAGTTTTGCTTTGAGGGAAGATTGTAGGCTGGTTAGGATAGACGCACCATATAAAAGGGATGGGGATGAGGTATGTATTAGCTAATGTAATCCTAGTGGTGGGAGAGATAAAGCGACTGTGGTGGTAAAGCATACCTAATTTTTTATGTTTTTTTTTTATATTTGCTTGTAGATGCTTGTCAAATTTTAGTTGATCGTCAATAATAATTCCTAGTAATTTTGTGTCAGAGACTAGTTCTAGGGGGGTATTATTTTTGCTGATAATTATGAAGGATTGTTTGTCTAGGGAAGAAGTTTTGGATGCATTGAATAACAAGTTTTGTTTTGGTTGCATTAAGGGCTAGATGGTTGTCTAGCATCCACTGTTCGGTGGAAGAGAAGGCGGCTTGTGTTAGATTATTGAGAGTTGTGATGGAAGGGGAGGAACAGATTACAGTAGAATCATTGGCATATTAGATGAGACTAGAGTTTGGAATGACTTGGAAGAAATCATTTATGAATATGTTGAATAATAGGGGGCCTAAAATGAAACCTTGATGGATGCCTGTGGATGTATTAAGGGAGGGTGAGGTAGATTTTCTCCATTTAACTGCTTGTTGCCTGTTTGTGAGATAGCTTGAGAACCACTGGGTAGAGGAAGGGGATAGGTTAATTGTAGAGAGTTTGGTAAGAAGGAGATTGTGGGAAATAGTGTCAAATGCCCTAGAGAGGTCAAGGAAAAGAGTGGATATGAAGTGGGCGGAGTCGCAGGCTTTGTTGATTGTTTCTAGGAAGAAGAGGAGGGCAGTGGAGGTACTATGACCTGGTCTAAAGCCATGTGTGGGGGTAAGAAGCTGATTATTGATGAGGTAGGGTAAGAGTTTTTGGTGTACACACTTTTCAATTAGCTTAGAAATAGGGGATAGGATGGCAATAGACCGAAAGTTTGGGATGTCATTATTATTGCCATCTTTAGGGAGAGGAATAATAAAGGCTTTCTTCCAGAGCTGGGGGACCTGGCTTTTTGAGACAGACCAATTAATTAGTATGCTTATAGGGAGAGCAATGGCTTCTGCGGCTACTTTTAGGAAGTAGGAGGGAATTTCATCAGGGGCATTGGATCCAGGCTTTAATTTTAGAAGAAGTTTTTTTATGGTGGCTATAGATATGGGATTGATAGAGAAAGGTGGAGGTTGGGGGCAAGGGATGCTAGGGGAGGAAGGGATGGGTGCACGTTGTGGAGGGGATTGTAGAGGTGCTAGTGAAGGATGATGTTAGCTTGCTAATGGACTCTATGAAGAAAGAGTTAAATTGGGTGGCTAAGTCCATGTCAGAGGCATCTGGGTTGGGGCAAGGGTTTTCTTTTTATCCTGGGTTGAGGAGAGATGAGATTCCTTTCCAAAATAGTTTGGGATTGGTGGTGTAGTTGGTTTGGAGAGTGGAGAAATAGGCTTTGTGATCTTAGATAATAAGCTTTTTGACTTTATTTCATAGCATTTTATATTTGTTTAGGATGATAGTGGTTTTATTTTTATGGTAATATGTCCAGGCTTTGGCATGGAGTCACATAGTAGCTAAGGTGTTTTTGATTAACCAGGGTACGGGGTTGCTTTTTATACATTTTGTTTTTAGTGGGGCAAAGGAGTTGAGCAGGTTTGTGAAAGTAGAATTAAAGTAGGAGAGAGCATTATCTAGGGGAAGAGTCTTTAATGGGTTCCTGTCATATTTTTGTAGTTTTTGTTGTGATATTGTGCTATTTGCAGGTGTAGTGGCCTTGACTTTGTGTGGTTATGGTGGACAAGAAAGGGACCCACTGGGTTTAAAGCTTGCGACCAGTGTTCCCATAAAATGCTGAATTTGGACGCACATTCCTCTTGTGTATATTGCTTGAATGTGCCTCATCTGACTGTTTAACCACCATGTAATATTTGTGTGGGCTTTAGTACCTGTTCACTGAATGAGAGACGCAATAAATTTATTCTTAAAGGACTACTCAAATCTTCTTTCTCTGAGGCTCTTTCTGTGTCGGAGGGTTCTCCTCCACTCAGAAAAGATCACAAGAAGAGGAGCCATTTGATTTCCTCTTCTCCTAAAGATCCAGAATCTAAGTCTTTAGAGCCTAGACCTAAATTACCAAAATCATCTTCAGTTCCCTCAGCTCCAAGGCTCAAAACCCCATCCTCGGTGCAGACAGTGGAACTGACTCTGATTATGACTACTAAATTGCCTCCAACTCCATCGGCACCGGCACTTGAGTTTTCTACCTTAATGCCGACTACTGAACCGATGTCTGATGAGACCCTTTCAGTACCGATTACCACGGTACCGACCATGACTACACCTGTCAATATTCTCCCTTCGACCCAAACAATAGAGTCTCCAATTCTGGCCACTTACCCCCTCCCTACTGCATTTTCCACAGGTCCATCAACCTCATTGTCGAAGGGAGAGCCCATACCTCGGACCAAATACTCCCCATCAATGGATCCATTCTCAGGGCAGCCGTATAGTCCCTTCTTGGAATGTCCAGACTCCCTGTTGGGGATATCCACCAGATCCTCCAGGAGCCTATCAGAACTAGACATGGTCAGACTTGTGGATCAACGCTTGATGGCTAGGGGGGGGTTGCCTTCTCTTAGTAAACCCTCTATCCCATTTAGAGCAGAGGAGTTCTCTCCACAGACTCCATCTTATACTCCTCCTTCAACCTCTCTGGCCTTTCTCAGTTCCAGCTGTCACGGTTCCAGCAGCATCCTCGTCTGTGGCACTGATGATCACCCTATGGACGACGACTCCTTTGGAGCCAAGCCATCCTCTGGGTCGTGACTGGGCCATCAGCATCAGGGGTCCTAGCCTGGCACCGATTTTTTTCTACTGCACCATGTGCTACAGCCCCGATGACCACGGCAGTGCTGAGTCCCCTCGAGGTTCCTCGCCTGGCGGCGGGTCTGTCGGAGTGGGATGTAACCCCGGTTCCGAGGTTGTCCCTTTCGGTTCTGGGATCCTATCCCTCTTCAGCTGGGCCTGCTTTTCAGGCAATGGAAAGGACAGTGGCCTCTGCAGGCACTCGGCTGTCCCCACAGGCATAGGAACACCATACATACATTCCTCCTAGACCTCAGTTGACACAGTCTGCCACTCCAGGACACCGGGTACGGGAGCCGCAAGATAACCTTGAACAGGGCACTCTCTCCTGAGTCCTGTTTGGAAGCCCCTGCCGAGGAGGTTCTGAGGAAGAGAATGTGCAAGAGGAAGCACAAGGAATCCCCAGAAGAGTCTCTCACGGAAGACACAAACTATGCTGAAGGGGAATGGTCCCCAAAATCTCCTCCTGAAGATGTCTCCTTTGGAGACATCCTTGAAATTTTGAAACAGCAAGGAGACTGGAAGTCCTCAAACCCATCCCCTGAGGAGTATATGTTCTTGCAGGCCTTCTGTGCCTGGCCCTCTACCGCCTGAGTGACCCCATCTGCCGATGAGCTCATCCGGCTCATTGCGCAGCACACCTAGAAAAAGCCTGACTCCGTTGAGCCTATCCCTCTGAGACCGGATAAATTCTTATGCCCCCGCAAAGCTAGCCCTCATTGGTCTAAACTACTGCCTGTAGATGCTATGGTGGTGGCAGCGGCAACAATGAAAGAGCTCATCGAGGAGAGTCACACTGTTCATCCCCCAAGCAAGGCGTCCCGGGCATTGGACAGACTAGGGAAGTGGACGTTTGCCTCTTCGACCTTTACCATTCGGTCATTGAATTATCTGGTACATTTCACTAGGCTCCAGAGAGATCTCATCATGGAGCTATCTGGAACACCAGCAGGAGCTGTGGTCTGGGATAAGGTGGCCTTGCAGCTTGCAACCCTAGAGTCCATTTCTAACTTGTCCATGAGGTTTGTCTTCCATGCAACTGAAAGGGTGGCTAGATCTGCATGTGCAGCTGTTGTCATGAGAAGTCAAACCTGGATGCCCCTCTGCAATTTCACGGACCCTTTCAAGGCTTCCTTCCTCAATGCTCCAGTTAAGCCTTCCTCCCTTTTCAGATCCAAAGTGAAAGACACTCTAACCAGGTGTGAGCAGGACTTTAAGACTCTGTCTGCCTAGGTGTCCATTTTTCCAATCCCCAACGATACTTCTCTAGGAATCAGAGGAGTGGGAAAATGTGGTAAAAGAAGTCCCAGGGTCCTTTCCATGACACACGTGGTGAGCATACCCCATGGGGCAGAGGGGGTAATTCTTCCGGAAGACACTGCTTTCGGGGCAGGAGGGTCTGCGCAATCAGGGTTCTAGAGATTTTTTTCTCTGGCCAGCCCTACCAGTGTTCCTGAAGAGCGGCCCGATTGCTTTCCTCTAGAAGCAGTCAGGGGACATTTCTTGCTGCACCAACACACCTGGCAAAATATCACCTCAGACTCCTGGGTGCAGCAGATTATTACCAGAGGTTATCACATTCCCTTCAATCATCACCCCAAATATCCAAAATATATTTCCCACGTTCCACCCGGTCAAAGGGAATCTTCATCTTAAGAAGTTCTAAAGCTGCTTCAAAAAAGAGTCATCCATATAGTCCCACCAGACCAGATAGGTTCCAGATTCTACTCACGGTTATTTTTAGTGCCAGAAAGACAGGGGACTGGAGACCCATTTTGGATCTCAGTATCTTAAAGAGGTTTGTGAAGCAGACAAAGTTCCAGATGGTCATGGTTCAGTCTGTCCTTCCTTTCCTTGAAAAAGACAATTGAATGTGCTCTATAGATCTTTGGGATGCGTATTACCACATAAAGATGGACAAGCGATCCAGAAGATTCTTCCTCTTCCGACTGGGAGCCAGTCACTAGCAGTTTTGTGCAGTGCCCTTTGGCCTCTCTACAGCCCCCAGAGTGTTTACCAAATGCATGGTAGTGGTAACAGCTCACCTGAGACTGCAGAGATTCCGAGTGTTTCCATACTTGGACGATTGGCTCCTCACTGCTCCCACCAAGCATCTACTGATAATGGCATGACAGTACACTCTACTACAGGAGTAGTATTTAGGGATTTCTATAAATATGGAGAAGAGTTAGCTGACCCTGGTCCGGTCCTTGGAATTCTTAGGGGCAATGCTGAACACACTATCTTGCACGATCTCCCTACCTCATCACAGATTGGAGAGACTTGTTTTTCAGATCCGAGTGATACTCCCCCAAGACAAGATGCCCGCTTGGGCAGTGCTTCAAATCTTAGGGTCAATGGCTTCAACAATAATGATTGTGATGCTAGCAAGACTACATATGAGTACTTCAATGGCTTTTATTAACTCAGTGGTCAATGTTTACTCAACCGTTATCTTTCCAAATTCGTTTAATGAATCTGTGCAAGAAGGACTTACTTTGGTGGATGCAGCCAGACGTATCTCTAAGGAGTCGACCCTTTTCGCCCCCGCAGCCCAAGGCCACAGTGATCACGGTAGCTTCCCTGACCAGGTGGGGGGGCATTTTCAGGGACAGACAGTCCAAGGCACCTGGTCATCAGTAGAAGACAATTTGCATATCAATATCCTGGAACTAAGGGTGGTGCTTCTAACATTGCAAGAATTCCACCATGCCCCCCCCCCCAATCAGGGACTGCTGCTATTCAGGCAGACAACATGTCAGTGGTCAGGTACATCAACAAACAAGCAGGAACCAAATCCTATCCTCTGTGCTGGGAAGCCATGAGAATTTGGCAATGGGCGATAGCTTCCAACTGCTTTCTAATGGCAATGCACATTCCTGGGGATTCCAACGTGATTGCAGACAAATTGAGCAGGTGTATTCTCCTACCTCACGAGTGGTCCCTCAATCCTTCAATGCCATTAATAATATTCAATCGCTGGGGTCAGTCTTGCTGCGACTTGTTTGCCTCGTCCATAAATCACAAGTGCAGAAGCTACTTTGCCCTAATCCCCCCCTCAGAGGGAACCCCCAAGGCACGCGCTCACACACGATTGGCCCAGGGGACTTCTCTATGCCTTTCTCCTGATACCATTGATCCCGCATTTCTTGAAGAAAATAATTTGGTTGAGAAGCAAAGTAATCCTTATTGGCCTCGACAAGTTTGGTTTCCCTTCCTATGGCCTCATCTAGTATGCAAACCATGGATTCTGGATCCATCTCCAGAATTACTGTTACACCTTCAAGGGCTACTATACCCGAACCTCTCCAGCCTTATGCTAAATTCTTGGTACCTGCACTTCCTATGATTGCCAGGTAGAAGAATCTTTCCTCACCTGTCTGCGACATTCTTTTGGCTTCTCTTAAGCTCTCCACCAGAAAAAGTATTGTGATAAATGGAAGAGATTTGGTTTATGGGCTCATGATAATAACACAGATCTTGGTTCAGCCTCAGTCCCTGAAGTATTCCATTATCTCTCCGGTCTATTACATTCCAGAGTAGCAGCTTCTACGATTCGGGTTCACTTGGTTTGGGGATACAGCCTTGATTTTTCATTGCCTCTGCAAAACCTTTCTGAAAGGGGTTTCTCACATCATACCTCCCATTAGACAATCTATTGAACCTTGGAACCTCACCCTCATGTTGCAGGCACTAACTAAAGCTCCTTTTGAACCCACAGCCAATTGTGACAAAAAATTTATGTCTTGGAAGTCTCTCTTTCTGGTGTCTATTACTTCTGCACAAAGGATATCTGAACTTCAGGCCTTATATGTCAAACCTCCCTACTTAATTTTTCACAAAGACAGAGTATCGCTTCGGACTAATCCTTATTTTCTGCTCAAAGTAATTTGAGAGTTAACCATGAGCCTGACAATCGACTTATCAGTGTTCTTCCCAGATTTTTCAAATAAAGGAGAGTACTGTCTCCACTTATTGGATGTGCACAGGCAATAACAGTTCTAGCTGGACAGAACAGAATCCTTTAGGAAATCTGACCAACTCTGTATCTCTTATTCTGAGCCTGAAATAGGAGAATCAGTTTCCAAGATTACCTTGTCAAAATGATTAAGAGATTCCATATGTTTTGTCTACCATCATAGTAAATTGCCCCTGCCAAACAAAATTAGAGTGCATTTAACCAGATCTATGGCAACCTCGGTGGCGTTTCACTGTAGAGCTACCATGGATGATATTTGTGCAGCAGCAATGTGGGCCTCTCCACATACCTTTATTAATCATTACAAATTGTATTTGGTGTCCAGGGGGAGAGCTGCCTTTGGCTTAATGGTACTCAGGAATATTCTTCCATAGGGCCTCCCAGGAAACTAGGTAGCTAGGGACTCTGTCCAATCACTAAGGAATGAATGAAGATTAACAACATCAGATAAAGAAGTTATGTCTTACCATAATGTTCCATCTGTGTTGTTCATCTTCATTCATTCATTACTACGTCCCTCCCACCATCCCCCTCCAGTAGGCTCCTGGAGATTTTTGGATATGATTCTTTTATTTGGTTTAGGGTATTCTGAGCCTCCGCTTTTACTTCCTCTTGGGCAAACTCGATCTGAGGTAATGGGGAGAGAGGCACTATGGATAATCTTAGCATGAGCTTTTTGGCTGATGTGAGCTTGGTACAGTGGCCCAGTCAGAACCGAGGATCAGTTCCGAACCCATCAGTAAGGAATGAATGAAGATGAACAATACAGATGGAACATTATATTAAAACATAACTTCTTTTTCTCAGAAGTACTTGTGATTTTGGCTGGGAAGCAGTCATTACCAGTTCAAAGCCCTGCCCTTCGGTCTCACCTCAGCCTCCAGGGTGTTCACCAAGTGTATGGCAGTGGTACCAGCTCAATTAAGACTGTGATGATTCTGAGTGTTTCCTTATTTGGACAACTGGCTCCTTACTGCACTAATTAAGCATCTACTTGAGGAAACCAATGATTACTTACTCTGTCGTGTCAGTCCCTGGGGATCACAGTCAATCCCCCCCAAGTCTCATCTTCAGCCAGTTCAAGTCTTGGACTTCATAGGAGCTGACCTGG